>NC_064931.1:777220609-777298109 GCF_023897955.1 Schistocerca gregaria | reverse complement strand
ATCAGCAGATTTTTACGATTTCACCGTCATGCCTTTATCAAGTTTCGGGGGAACAGTAAAATTACCATTCCATCTGCATTGACAAAATATAGTCTTAAATCGAAGTCGGCTCCACGTTCAGGAATTTAGGATGGGAAGAGGGGGATGCAGATTAAGTAATCCCGCATTGCCACTCTGTAAGAGCAAATGAGTTATGACTGAAGAGATATTTCATTTAACTCAAGACATCGCCTATTCTCCCGCTCCTGATCAAATTCTTGTGTTCGAAATTATTTCAATTATCAGGATTCTAAGCAGCTACGTCTGAGTCCAGCGTTTCCGCACATGTGCGTTAACATACTCTGCCACGGAAGCGACGGTGTCTTGTATCCTTGTTTTGTCATAGAAAGCTGTAGTCCTAGTGCTTTATTCCACCATTTATCGGCACTGATTGTAACGTCACAGACATTTATATTCTACTTGAATGAAAACTTCAGAGACAGAGAAAAGCCTATAATGCTATTTATCGGTCCCCAGGCTTTATGGGGTCTGATGGAACGTGGTTATGTCTGAAGTATAAAAACTTCAGAGCTACAATAGCATTGTAAAGATTCTGTTATCCCCTAAAAATAAATTTATGTAATGTTAGATGTTTCGTACTTAGGATTATGACTATACCATATTTCCATTGCAGTCTTCTGTAGAATAAACGAAACTATCAGTAACCTTTAGTGACTACATCTACATACACACTCCGCAATCTACCATACGGTGCGTGGCGGAGGGTGCCTCGTACCACAACTAGCACCTTCTCTCCCTATTCCACTCCCAAACAGAATGAGAGAAAAATGACTGTCTATATGCCTCAGTACGAGCCCTAATCTCTCTTATCTTCGTGGTCTTTCCGCGAAATGTAAGTTGGCGGCAGTAAAATTGTACTGCAGTCAGCCTCAAATGCTGGTTCCCTAAATTTCCTCAGTAGCGATTCACAAAAAGAACGCCTCTTTTCCTCTAGAGACTCCCACCCGAGTTCCTGAAGCATTTCCATATCACTCGCGTGATGATCAAACCTACCAGTAACAAATCTAGCAGCCCGCCTCTGAACTGCTTCTATGTCCTCCCTCAATCCGACCTGATAGGGATCCCAAACGCTGGAGCAAGAATAGGTCGTATTAGTGTTTTATAAGCGGTGTTCTTTACAGATGAACCACATCTTCCCAAAATTCTACCAATGAACCGAAGACGACTATCCGCCTTCCCCACAAATGTCATTACATGCTTGTCCCACTTCATATCGCCCAAATATTTAATCGACGTGACTGTGTCAAGCGCTACACTACTAATGGAGTATTCAAACATTACAGGATTCTTTTTCCTATTCGTCTACATTAATTTACATTTATCTATATTTAGTGTTAATTGCCATTCTTTACACCAACCACAAATCCTATCCAAGTCATCTTGTATCCTCCTGCAGTCACTCAATGACGACACCTTCCCGTGCACCACAGCATGATCAGTAAACAGCCGCAGATTGCTATCCATCCTATCCAAAAGATCATTTATGTAGATAGAAAACAACAGCGGACCTACCACACTTCCCTGGGGCACTCCAGATGATACCCTCACCTCCGATGAACACTCACCATCGAGGACAACGTACTGGGTTCTATTACTTAAGAAGTCTTTGAGCCACTCACATACTTGGGACCCAATCCCATATGCTCGTACCTTAGTTAGGAATCTCGAGTCAAACGCTTTCCCGAGGTCAAGGAATATGGCATCCGACAGATACCCTTCATCCATGGTTCGCAAGATATCATGTGAAAAAAGGGCGAGTTGCGTTTCACAGGAGCGATGCTTTCTAAAGCCGTGCTAATGCATGGACAGCCACTTCTCTGTCTCAAGGATATTCATTATATTCGAACTGAGAATATGTTCGAGAATCCTGCAACAAAAAGATGTTAAGGATATTGGTCTGTAATTTTGAGGATCCGTCCTTCTACCCCTTCTTATATACAGGCGTCACCTGCGCTTTTTTCCAGTCGCTCGGGACTTTACGTTTTACGCTGCCGATCTTTTACTTTCCCCGACGAGCTGTAGGACAGGCATCTCTTGAGTAGGAGGGGGAGGGGGGAGGAGAAAGTAATTATGAGTGCCCCTGATTAGCTGTCTTCTGTCAACGAGTTTTCTATATTTTTTAAATATTGGAAGAGAGTTGCATAAATGACGACTGCAACGGCAATGGAAGGCTACAGAGGTACGACGAAGGAAAAGCTACTGTTTATCAATATATAAGACTGGAAGTCTCACGGCATGGCTGGCTGCTTAGTGCGCTTGACATCAAGGTCATTAGCACCTTTACTAAAATATTTTAAGATGAATTTGGTTAATGTGAACAGAAATCGGGTACACCCAGTCTACCTTCACTCATTCTCACACATCCCTACACAATCACTCAACTTGTAATAATTGCTTGAAACAGTGAAATCCATCAGGTGATTTGTTTTACTGCTCACCATTTCCGTTAAACCCGCTGGAACACGAAAACCTTCTGCTTATTCATCTCTGGAACGGCAGGCTGAACCGCCACAGCCTTCTGGGCCGCCACCGTCTGGCGAACACAAGCCGCATTCGTTGGTCCGTGGAGAACTCTTCCCTCAAAGGGAAACCGTTTCACCGGAGCCATCTCTGCGCTGCGGTAGCTACATTTCCTCCGGCCGTGGCTTACGAAAACTGGCTTTTCAACACGCGCGTTTGCTGACACAGCTGGATTAATCGACAGGCAGTTAAGAGCCGCACAAACAAACTGGCACATCTCTGCAGCTAGGACTAAGCAAGATTGATGGCGGGAAACGAGGAAAGAAAACGCAAAGCCGTTAAGCATACGTAGTTCACTTCTCAAGAAGTAAAGGAAAAAAACAGACCTTATTGGCACCCTATTGTACACATCATTTCATCTGCCATTAATCTTAAATCTGCTGCGCACTTTTGACACTGACATTCAGTTTGCCTCTGCTGGTTTGTTTCCTTGACAGGTTCGTCGCATCTCTTTCTGCCATAACGAAGTGGCAGTGTTTTCTTCGTTTTGGTTAATATTATGCTTTTTTTCTTCGAATCCATTCTGTGTAGTGGTAGGCAAACGAAGCGTCTGAAATGGAAAAATGGGGAATCAAATTGACCAATGTCAGGTCTGTTTCTTATAAAAACAAAGATTTCATTGTTTGGAAGTTACCGGAATAATTTAGAAAAACTTGGTGAGTTGACGGAAAATTGAATTGCTTCAAACAGCTCCTGATAGCTATCTATATGAAGTGTCACAAAGTTCATCTTTTCAAGGTTTAGCTATTCTACGTCTAAAAAGTTTCTTTGGTGTAGAAATTGTGAAATTCTTTCTTCCATCTTTAAAAAATTGAATATCAAATTACGGCATTAACTGAAACTTCTCTGCTTTCTGTTGGTCTGTACACCCAGGCGACAGAAGTCATTTGATAGCTATATGCACATGTGCATGTCCATGTCCAGTTGGTGGTGGTATCGCGTACTCAAGGTGTACAAGGGCAGTGCTTCTGCGGAATTGTCAATTGTATTCAGGTAATCGTCTGAAAAAGTTTCCACGTGATTATGGTTACACGAGAAGAATTAACAGACTTTGAAAGCATAATGGTAGTTGAAGCTAGCTGCATGGGATATTCCATTTCGGAAATCGTTAGAGAATTCAGTATTCCGCGAGCCACAGTGTCAATAGTGTGCCGAGAATACCTAATTTCAAGCATTACTTCTCACCAAGCACCACGCAGTGGCCGACAGGCGTTCACTTAACGACCGAGAACAGCGGCGTTTGCATAGGGTTGTCAGTGCTAACAACAAGCAACACTCCGTGAAGTAACAGTAGAAATCAATATAGAACGCGTACAACGAACTTACCCGTTAGGACGGTGCGGCGAATGGGTTATGGCAACAGACGACCGACGCGAGTGCCTTTGCTAACAGCACGCATCTCGTCGCCTGCAACGCCTCTTCTCGTATCGTCACCATATCGGTATGCCCTGGACTACTATGAAACTGTTGCCCTGTCAGATGAGTCCAGATTTCAGTTGTTAAGTGCTGACGGTAGGGTTCCAATGTAGCGCCGACCCCACGAAGCCAGAAGTCATGGACCCAAGTTGTTAACAAGGCAATGTGCGAGCTGGTGGTGGCTCCATAAAGGTGTGGGCTGTGTTTGCATGGAACGGACTGGGTTCTCTGGATGTTCGGCTACTTTGAGACGATTTGCAGCCATTCAATGACGACATGTTCCCACACAACGATGGAATTTTTTTAGCGACGACAATGTGCCATGTCTCCAGGCCACACGTGTTCGCGACTGGTTTGAAGAACATTCTTGACCGTTCGTGCGAATGGTTTGGCCACCCAGATAACAGGACATGAATCCCATCGAACACTGACATAATCGGGAGATCTGTAGGTGCACAAAACCCGGTACCTGCAGCACTTTCGCTATTATGGACGGCTATAGAGGCAGCATGGCTCTGTATTGCCGCTGAGGACGATACGAATGTAAACCTATTTGATGCTTTCTGTACACCACTTAAAAATTGAAAACAAAAACCGGACTAACGATTTGTCTAAAAGTAAAAAATAAAATGGAGAAGATAAAACATTTGATGCATCTTATTTGCTGTACACGATCTAGTGCATCATTCAAAGGCGTGTAGATGTCTCTCTTGTCAATTTTCAAAATGGCTCTGAGCACTATGGGACTTAACTTCTAAGGTCATCAGTCCCCTAGAACTTAGAACTACTTAAACCTAACTAATCTAAGGACATCACACACATCCATGCCGCAGGATTCGAACCTGCGACCGTAGCGGTCGCGCGGTTCCAGCCTGTAGCGCCTAGAACAGCTCGGCCACCCCGGCCGGCTTTTATCAATTTTACTTCCAACTTTTATACAAATCATTACTCTTTCGAAAACATCTTTTCTCTTGGTTTAGAAGCATGATAACGTAGAACATGTGAATAATTTACGTAGCTTACTTTGGATTAGACGGCCGGAGTGACCGAGCGGTTATAGGCGCTACAGTCTGGAAATGCGCCACGGCTTCGGTCGCAGGTTCGAATCCTGCCTCGGGCATGGATGTGTGTGATGTCCTTAGGTTAGTTAGGTTTAAGTAGTCCTAAGTTCTAGGGGACTGATAATCTCAGCCGTTAAGTCCCATAGTGCTCCGAGCCTTTTGAACCTTTTTTTTTTCTTTTACTTTGGATTGCTTATCCCGTAGATGAAATAACTGTGTGGTTCAATATCCGGGTACAAGTCTTTCGATTGAACGCCACTTCGGCGACCTAGGTGTCCCTAACCTACCACCGTTATCCAATCAGGGAAAGGATACCTACCAATTTAAAATGGAATGCTACTCACGAGTCGTTCCGGATGGATTCTCATATCGTTGAGAACTGAAAGCTAGACTAAAGGCAAACAAAAACCGGGACACTATCTCTGTTTCGAAGCAAGCCCTTTATCACTACACCACCAGGCCCGAGGTTTATCCTGCCATTACAAAGACTATTGGTTATCGCCTTGCCGAGCCTAAAAAACTGTTGCCATTTTTCCGCACTCATTTTTTTAAACACCATCTTCTGCAAAAAGCAGTTTTCCATATTATTATTATTATTATTATTATTTACTTACCCATGTTTCGGTTCTGTGTTGTATCTTCAGTAAGAGTCTCTTTCTGAAAGTTTTACTTTCGATTGAATGGCTGGCCCGCTTTTGAGCGTTTCTTAGCCTTAAGCCGTGTCATTTTTCGTCATATTTTACTTTCTTTGTGTATTTTGTGGTTTTAACTAGCCATATTGTTTTCTAAACTTTTTCCCACTTCATAATCTGAAGTTTTCCTGCACAGAACTTCATTTTGATGAACTTATATAGCCACATTCATAGATATTAACAACTTAACCGTAAAGTTTTGTTTTGGGGAAAGAGGTCTGTTTACCAGATACACAAACGTCCTCATCGATCTGTTGTGGTAACAAACTAAAATATGGATGAGTGAAGATTTTATCAGAACCGCGACCTCGTTTACATTTAATTACCCAAATGTGTTGTCTGTAGCTGCGTGTCCGCTGCCATCCTTGCTCGCTACCGTTAATTCCGCTACGCGGCCAAAATTACGCTTTGAGCATCCCGCTTCGACTTTCCTCATTTCGTAAATGCCTCGTGAACGATTAGTACATCTAAGTGCGCAAACACTTAGGAAAGAGAATTAGCGAACAGACTGCGAAACGAAACAAAGATGTAGAAAGTTTTAAGGGGATGCGCCAGATTTTTAAAAATTATTTTCCCTTTTCTTCTCATACCCTAATTTCCACTTTTGGACGTAGACGCACTCTGTCCGTTCTTTGGTCTTACTCCTGTCCCACTTGGAATACATTAATTTTGGACGGAAAACTATTCTTTTTTCGTATATTGTGTGGTAATTGTAAATCGCAAAACTTTTTTGTAGATTCAGTCCATTACACGGTCCTTTGTGTCCTCCTCCTGCTTCAATAAACTTCAGATTTTTTTCTGAAGTCTCTTAGTTTTACTGATAAGGCCATCGATCTTTTTATCTACTTTTATAACTTCGCTTTGAATGTTTGTTCTGCCTCATTTCTTGTTTCCTTCTTTGTCCAAAATGATAACACATTGATGTTTCTCCTGTTGTTATCCGTATAATTGTTCAATTTTTTGATTTAATTTTACTACCAATCATTTTGACATAAGTGAATTTTTTGATGTATGATTTCTCTTTTACATTATTTCCCTTATTCTTGAGTGAGATGAATTGGTGGAAAATGGTGTTCTGTCACGAGAAAATTGTTAAACTTCGTACAGCGCGAATTCGGGGGGGGGGGGGGGGGTGGAAGGAAACAGTGTGGATGTTCCTCCAAAGTATCTGATGAATTTATCATTCTTCATATTTTATACAACGGAGAACTGAACTTCGTCACAGACCACTTCGTCCGAGATGCACAAGATTGTGTGAATGTTGTGTAATAAACATTAGCACAAGTTGGAGCTTCTTAGTCGGTTTTTAAGTTGACCTACCTTATTTCTATAGTTACACTATAGTTTATTAGTTCGTCTATAAAGTTAGAACACCTCTTCGAAATTACTAAGGTAACTAAAGTATACTTATTAATTTGACGCGGATTCAAATTTTTGACTTTATAGAGCATATGCATCACTTTAAATTATTGGATTTTGTTAAGTCATGCATTGCAGAATATATGTACGACACAAATAAGAACTCCTAACGACGGAAGAAACTGCGAAGAGTCCACCCGAAGATTCGATTACATAACATCTTGACGGTCGATTTTGTCCTACTTTGTTCACATGCCTACGTGTTTCTTCGTTTTTTTTTTTTTTTTTTTTTTTTGCTTCCTCCGAAGTCCAATAGCTGAATATTTGGTGAAACAATACAGAAAATACAACAGCTAACGAGGTAAAATGTACGAAACGAAAACAAGGATGACATCGCGTTTGCCATTAGTGTCACCCCCAAAACGAACGAGCTGGAGGCTGTAAAATGAAAATCGCTGAAGGGATCGTAAGGCCATTGACTAAGGAAGCAGATGTGTTCCGTGTAAGACTGCCGAAGCCGCGAAGTCGCTGCTAGAGGGACATGGACACGTGGATGCGCCGATCATCCATCGCACTGTCGTGCTGAAAACAGAAATGGAGGCTTCAAAAGAAGAGGGAACGGGTGTAGTGCATTTAATGACAGTGGAAGGCGTACCGACACCGGGAATTCATCAAAGAATGGCGCAAGCGTACGAAGAACTGTATGTAGACTGCAAGGGCAAAGTAGCGTCGGAGAAGGGCTAGAAGACCCCGAGGGGTAGCTTCAACTGCCTAATTGGAAAGGTTTTCCCTATCCTTCGCGCCCGTATGCACGTTTCCATCGGGAAATGAACTGTGTATGTAAGTTTAACTTGTGTGTAGGTGACGTGTTTGTATTGTATAGTGTCGTGTTGGAAATTAGAGAAGAGAAAAAGGAGATTAAACCCAGTGTCTGCACATAGTCTACTCCCCGCGAATAGCACCAAGAGGTACCGGACTTGACATCCCCAACCCACGTACAAATCACCATCAACCGTGTCACATGCCTTCACTCCATTAGAGAGTGCGGAGAAGTTTGGCAGGACATGTGCTCAAGAACTCGACGCAACCACCCCGGTCAAATTCCGGCAGTGAAATTTCAGTCATTATCGGGATTCGAACCTGTTTACCTCTGAGGCGAGCACCACTAGGGAAACGTGCATTGGCTACGCAGGCGGGTGTTGCAAGGGTCAAGTCGTGGCGCAAGAGGGTCAAGGAAGGACGGCTATCGTTGGTCGATGACGCACGATCTGGAACGCCACACCGCATTACCGATACCATTGTACAGCAGGTGGATGTCCTCATTATTGAATACCGGCGAGTTAGACGTCATCAGGTACCCCAGGGGTCGGAATGAGCACTGGAATTGCAACTGACTACCGATTATTCTCCAGACACTTTTGCCATTCTTCGATGAATATCCTTTCTCCGCAATACTTCCACTGTGAGGAAACGCACTACACCCCTTTGCTCTTCTTTTGAAGTCATGATTTCTGTTTTCAGCACTAATGAGTGCAAAAACTGGCTCTGAGCATTATGGGACGTAACATCTGAGGTTATCAGTCTCCTAGAACTTAGAACTACTTAAACCGAACTAGCTTAAGGACATCACACACATCCATGCCCGAGGCAGGATTCGAACCTGCGACCGGGGCGCCTAGAACCGCTCGGCCACTCCGGCCGGCACTAATGAGTGCACTTAACTTTCGGCGCCTGCATGTAATCGCTCTGTAGTCACTAGGGTGACCAACATTTGAAATGGTTTTAAGGGAGATGACAAACATTTGTTCACGATTATAAGGGAGATCCATCCGCAATACATTTCAGCTGCACAACTACATCGCATTTTCTCTAAATGGGTGACAGTGGGTATACAGATATATAAAAAAACTGCCATCGATATATTCGGAGGTAATTCCACGAAGCAAGAGAAAGTTTTTAGAGTGGGGAAGTGTGTAGTGAGACTCGTTCCTGATGTGCATTCAAGCACAGCATGCTGAAACCTATTCAAAGAATTGGTTATACTAACTACAGCTTCTTTGAATTACTAATAGTACTTGCTGGGATTAATTTTTGTTACAGTGATTACTGACTAAATATACGAGAGAAAAAGGCAGAGAATAAGGGAGAGAATAAGGGAGCCGGGAGGATTAAAAAATGCAATAATACGGAAGATCCCGGGAAATACAGGACAGATGGTCACCCTCAACGTCACATGATTGTGAACTTATGTCCCTCTAAAGGCGACTTTGTAGCCTCGGCGCTCTTGCAGGGACCACACCACCTTCCACACGCAACTGTATTACGATCCCTTCTCTGGTTTTCATTTTAAAGCCTCAGGCTCGTTTCTTTTCGAATGACCCCAATATTTCTGCGATGATACTAAACGGTATATTAATATGTAGTCTGAGAGGCAGGAGGATAAAAGATATCGCCTTAGTTCTTTCACAACCCAACAAGGGAACGTTTGTCTTTGATGCAATGTCCATAAAGCATTAGTCTGCTTTGAATACTTGACAAATATGCAAGAAGAGACGAATGCAGCTTACTCGTCGCTTTTATCAAAGATGTCGGATGCCGACTGCCAAACGTTGGTTCACTGACAAAAATTAAGATCGGATAATGCAAGACGATAATGATCCTTGGAGCACCGCAATAGGTTTTGCAGCGAATGGAAAACGGACGAAGCTGTACAGGTACTGCATTGGCCCTCGCAGTCACCTGACACTAATCCTATTGAAAATGTGTAATCTTACACCAAAAAAGTTACAAGAGAAATTTATCTTCACTTCGGAACAGCTGTCAACGCAAATTCGACGCATTTTGAGGTCTCTTCCACGTAAATACACGGGAAACTGTTTCAAGCATGCCTCGGCGATGCCAAGAAATTATAGACGTTGCGGGTGACCGGATGTATCATTAACTGTAATTGCATTTTCTTTTGTTCACATGATGTATGTATGTTTTAGTTTGTTGTCAAATACATTTTTCTACGGTTTAACCCGATCACGATCTACATCTACATGATTACTCTGCAATTCACATTTAAGTGCTTGGCAGAGGGTTCATCGAACCACAATCACACTATCTCTCAACCATTCCGCTCCCGAACAGCGCGCTGGAAAACCTAAACCTTTCTGTTAGAGCTGTCATTTCCCTTATTTTATTTTGTTTATCATTCCTACCTATGTAGGTTGGGCTCAACAAAATATTTTCGCATTCGGAAGAGAAAGTTGGTGACTGAAATTTCGTAAATAGATCTCGCCGCGACGAAAAATGTCTTTGCTTTAATGACTTCCATCCCAACTTGCGTATCATATCTGCCACACTCTCCCCTATTACGTGATAATACGAAACGAGCTGCCCTTTTTTTGCACCCTTTCGATGTCCTCCGTCAATCCCATCTGGTAAGGATCCCACACCGCGCAGCAATATTCTAACACAGGACGAACGAGTGTAGTGTAAGCTGTCTCTTTAGTGGACTTGTTGCATCTTCTAAGTGTCCTGCCAATGAAACGCAACCTTTGGCTCGCCTTCCCGACAATATTATCTATGTGGTGTTTCCAACTGAAGTTGTTCGTAATTTTAACACCCAGGTACTTAGTTGAATTGACAGCCTTGCTAATTTTACTATTTATCGAGTAATCGAATTCCAACGGATTTCTTTTGGAAATCATGTGGATCACCTCACACTTTTCGTTATTTAGCGTCAACTGCCACCTACCACACCATACAGCAATCTTTTCTAAATCGCTTTGCAACTCATATTGGTGTTCGGATGACCTTACTAGACGGTATATTACAGCATTATCTGCAACAACCTAAGGGAACTGCTCAGATTGTCACCCAGCTCATTTTTAAAGATCAGGAACAGCAGAGGTCCCAGGACGCTTCCCTGGGGAACACCTGATATCACTTCAGTTTTACTCGATGATTTGCCGACTATTACCACGAACTGCGACCTTCCTGACAGGAAATCACGAATCCAGTCGCACAACTGAGACCATACCCCGTAGGCCCGCAGCTTGATTAGACTGTAGCTTAAAATTTATGCTAAGGTAACTGCGGGAGAGTTTAGGAACTTTTATGTGTGTTGGGTAACGTACCATGAAACATTGGCCATTGCTAGTCTGTATCTTCTGTTTCAGTATTTACGTAGTGACGGAGAAACCTGAGAAAAATGAGCGTCCCAGTTGCAGAAAGGCATACAAATTTTTTGCTATTACCTATGAACATGTAATTCTTGTCTAAAAACGATACATCAGAAGGTGAGAAAACTTACAAATAAAAATGTTTATGTTCTGGATTGGAAAGAAACATTACAGACGGATGAAGACTCAGAAGTAAATAGGTCAAAAGCTAGCAGCAATAGCTAGGAAACAAATTAAGAATACAAGAACCTGTCTTTGGGAAGGAAAACCTATGACAAGACAGCTGGTTTACGTTTCGTGTATTATCAGTTTATAAAAAACAAGGCAGATATAGTTCTTTAATTCATCTCTTGGAAAGTTACTCATGATTAAGGAGTGCGGGCATTAAACAAAAATTGAAAGCAAGAATAGATGTACTGACAGCAGCATAACATCACAAAATAAAAATCGGGATGGATTAATTTTGCAGAAGACTGTGTAAAAGACTGGTTCACTCACTAGAGGAAAAGCAGCTGTAACGGTGTGGCCGAGCGAAAAAGGTTACCTGAAGGAAGATTACATCCAACGAAGAGCTTTGTGCAGGAACCCGACCAGAAAACCATTTCTCGGGGAAGGGGCTTATTACATCGTATCATCATGACGAAAGTTCTCCTTACTCTTTAATATTGGAATGTACGGCCCCTTCACAGCTTCCTTATCGTCGAAAGAAACGTTCAGGCTTTATCAACGACCTGCACTTTATTGAAGAATCAAAACAGACACGAGTGAGTGCTCTTGACTGATAAAACGTGGGAATAGAATCTCAACAGTGCATCAAGTGGAAAAATAATTGACAATTATATGTTCGTTGGCGCACCAGATACTTATCTCCATAAACGTGTTCGTAGTGATGTGATACATGTACGAGTAATATCATTACGATTTACCTGGCCTTAACGTAACTTTAAATTTATACCCGTGTACTGAAATACTGAGACAAGGAAGTCTTTTCTTGAAAGACGTTTTTAATTGTGACCATAAAACAGAGAGGTTACATATCTGAAGCAATGTTTCCACAGTATATATACCTTTTACCGTATTACAGTGGTCTCTGAGTATACTTGGTGTCCGACATTATCTAAAAATTAACATCTCCCCTGTTGTCGAGGAAGAAAACTAAGGCCATACAGTTACCAGAAGGCAGAAAAAATTAGTGGTGTCTTTCTCCAAGTCAATAAGACGAAAATTTGTAGTTTTACAAATAGCAGTGGTAATATTCTGAATAAACATCCGGAATGCATATACGACTCTTATGACTACCTCTTGAGTTGAGAAAAAACACTAAAATTTGTGGAACTTACCAGCAACTAATGTCCACAGAAAAATGTCCTCGCGTGTTTCGGCGCCTGACAGCACCTTTATTTCCGTCCTTTCTAACGCGTATTTTTATCGCAACCCCTCTAACTGTAGTCCACGAGAAACCCATAAAGTGGAAGCTCGAGTGTCTAGTAGCAATTTACTGCTAAGGCTAGTTTTATGTCTTTCTTGCTTGCTTCACTTCAAGAACGTCCTGAACGACCAATTAAGTTTCATCACCAGCCTTCCCATATTTAGAGCAACAGTCTAGCAGACATACGCACTTGTGGTAAAATGAGACACTACAATCATCAGCTTCAATTCGAATTTGGTCTGTTTTAATTAGTTGACTCACAGTTAAAGAACAAGCATTTTTATTATCTAGTTTGAACGATGATGCAAAGCTGTTTTGTTTTTCAAAGAACTTCTCCTGCATTACAACGCTATTTTCGTGTTTCGTTACCAATACGTATTTCGAAATTGTGCCTCTGCGCCTTTCTCGTTTTCGTTGATGTTCTCTGGGCCTAAATCTATAACAAGCGTTTGTACTTTTTTGTTCTTGCTTAACTGAAGCTCTGATAATTTAAGTCCCAAAAATGTTGTCTCAAAAATGTTTCTTTGCTCAGAAAGTAGTAGTTTTTCTATATTTTCTTCAGATGGCAGCAGTGATGGATGACTACCGGCATCTGAAAAATTCTACAGAAAATACTTTTTAAGCCATTTAACCTAGCGTTTTCGATTATTGCTGACGACATGTCGTCTAAACAGCAGGCCACTCTGTATAACCCATACTTTAAATTAATGAAGCTCCAGGGGATCTCTCAACAAATTAAATAGGCGAGTTTTAAATTTCGGCCTAAAACAGAAAACCAAAATTGTGTACAAAATTTTACAATAGTAAAATTAGCCGTATAAAACGAAATGTGTCTCTAAACGGGTATGAGTAAATAAAAAGAAATAAAAGCAACACTTTTGCGGTAGTTGGTGATTTTTCAGATGAAATATAATTCGCGATCAAAGGAAAAAGGTTACAGGAGCACACTCAGCCATATTCTGTACATAGTGTCAGGGTCCTCTCCTGACGTTTCCCGCTTATCTTCCATCAAATTGTGTATCGTGAGCAACATTTTTCAACATCAGAGGCACTTTAATTCATAATTTGGATCCCACATGAAATAATCGTGATAATGATACAGGTCACTCATCATACAAAGAAGAGATCATTTATTCAGTTAGGTTATACTGGACACACTGTCTCAAGTTCGAGTTTAACAATAAATTATAGCGACATAGTACGTATAAGCAGTCAGAATTTTCGCATTTATTGGCGGGTTTTATATCTGGATAATAACGTACATTTAACATGTGTCTGTTGTATAAAAGCATCTGACGTTCGTAGAGGTCTATGTCAATCGTTGAGGTATCGGGAATCTAACTAAGGGCTTAGTTCGTGGGGCGAAATGGAAGCCTTTTCTAACGGGCGTTTTTTAGATTGATGGTTCACGCCATGTGTGTATTTGTTAGATGGCTGTGATGCGGAGTAGTATGACCTGGACCGACTGCAATGATTTTAGGTGCTAACCTTGCTACTTTTCCCACACATATCACAATAATACAGAATTGCACCCTATGTTTTGTATATGCACGCAGCATAATAAGTGCTATTGAAGCAACGAGACTTGTTGAAACTCACTAATCATGGAATTGAGGAACGCCCATTTGGAACATATCAGTTCGCACAAGTGTGTCGGGTTATATGGATTCTAATAGAATCGTCCACCGAGTTAGGCTAGGAAATTTCCCTTGATAGCACAGTACTTTAACTATGGATAGGCTCCATTTTAGATCGGCTTCCCTGTTACGATATTAGGTTTCTGTAGCTCTGCGCCATCTCTTCGGCACCAAGTTGGTTCTCCAAGACAACTTCACACTGGAAATGTATCTTACATACATGCTACGTGGTTTAATAACAGCTGATCGTGATCCTGTTTAAAGTTTTGACCTCAAATAAAAATAAGATGGAGCATTACCCGCAAAAATTTGCAGCAATTTACAATGTATATAACTGTGCGAACAGCTACGAAGCGTTATGTTCAAGATCTTGAAATGGCATAGAATAAGCAGGCAAGAAAACTGGAGGAAGTGATTCATAACCCCCATTTCAAGAAATAATTTTGGTGATCCACTGGTCTACAGACACTAAAATCTTCACTTTATCTGTTCTCTAACGCGAATTCTTTACAGACGAATGGAAAAACTGGTAGAAGCGTACCTCGGGGAAGATCAGTTTGGATTCCATAGAACTATTGGAACACGTCAGGCAATACTGACCCTACGACTTATCTTAGAAGAAAGATTAAGGAAAGGCAAGCGTACGTTTCTAGCATTTGTAGACTTAGAGAAAGCTTTTGACAATGTTGACTGGAATACTCTCTTTCAAATTCTGAAGGTGGCAGGGGTAAAATACAGTTAGCGAAAGACTATTTACAATTTGTATATAAACCAGATGGCAGTTATAAGAGTCGAGGGACATGAAAGGGAAGCAGTGGTTGGGAAGGGAGTGAGACAGAGTTGTCGCCTCTCCCCAGTGTTATTCAATTTGTATATTGAACAAGCAGTGAAGGAAACAAAAGAAAAATTCGGAGTAGGTATTAAAATCCATGGAGAAGAAATAAAAACGCTGAGGCTCGCCGATGAAAGTGTAATTCTATCAGAGACAGCAAAGGACTTTGAAGAGCAGTTGATCAGAATGGACAGTGTCTTGAAAGGAGGATATAAGATGAACATCAACCAAAGCAAAACGAGAATAATGGAATGTAGTCTAATAAAATCGGATGATGCTGAGGGAATGAGATTAGGAAATGAGACGCTTAAAGTAGTAAAGGAGTTTTGCTATTTGGGGAGCGAAATACCTGCTGATGGTCGAAGTAGAGAGGATATAAAATGTAGACTGGCAATGGCAAGGAAAGCGTTTCAAAGAAGACAAATTTGTTAACATCGAGTATAGATTTAAGTGTCAGGAAGTCGTTTCTGAAAGTATTTGTATGGAGTGTAGCCATGTATGGAAGTGAAACATGTACGATAACTAGTTTGGACAAGAAGAGAATATAAACTTTCGAAATGTGGTGCTACAGAAGAATGCTGAAGATTAGCTGGGTAGATCACGTAACTAATGAGGAGGTATTGAACAGGATTGGGGAGAAGAGAAGTTTGTGGCACAACTTGACCAGAGGAAGGGATCGGTTGGTAGGACATGTTCTGAGGCATCAAGAGATCAGGCAGCGTGGAGGGTAAAAATCGTAGAGGGAGACCAAGAGATGAATACACTAAACAGATACAGAAGGATGTATGTTGCAGTAGGTACTGGGAGATGAAGCTTGCACAGAATACAGTAACATGGCGAGCTGCATCAAACCAGTCTCAGGACTGAAGACCACAACAAACAACAATAGTGGGGAAGTGCGACACTACAGGAGCAGACACTTTACCCCTCTGTAGCCGACCAGAATTACAATCTGAGAATCACGCAGATATTCAGTAATCTTCCAATGCGATCACTGAAACAGAGAACAGCTCCTGAAGAATCTTGGACGGGTCCTATTCGAGATGTATTCCACCAACTATTAAGTTGCCCCCCAGAACATTGCTCGTTTGGTGACACAGACAAGAGGACGTACAGTGGGGGGTTGGGAGGAGCCACCAACACCACACTTTACTAGGACGTTTAATGGCAGCACAAAATCTGTAGTATACTATTCTAAATTTGTACTTCTCACTGAAACTGGCAGCGACCTCTGTGTACATGAGATGTTGAATCAGAATTGAAATAAATGATCCGACCGGGAGTGGCCGTTCGGTTCTAGGCACTAGTGTCTGGAACCGAGCGACCGCTCCTGGTTCGGGCATGGATGTGTACGATGTCCTTAGGTTAGTTAGGTTTAAGTATTTCTGAGTTCTAGGCGACTGATGACCTCAGAAGTTAAGTCGCATAGTGCTCAGAGCCATTTCAAGTAAATGAATGGATGTGCCCATTTTCAGAAATAGTCGAGTAAACCAAGTTAAGATGCTGAATAGTGCAATTCACCTTCTCCTAAGAACAGTACCGCCAAACTTTTCTTCAACCAGATCATGATTAACGCTTGAATTTACGGCTTACAATAGCAATATTTCTCGACACCAATTTCCAATAGGGGAGTTCTATATCCTAGGGTCGTAATGAATCCATGAAATAGAATGAAGTAAATTTGTGAGTCTTTAGCTATGGAACTATCGCAGAGCCATTCTTTTAAAAATCTACTGTCCAACACGAATGACGATTTCGCTCTTTAAGCGAAAATGTAGCGAACACCAAGTTGGGTTCCCGGCCCCTTATCTTTGAAGCATAAACAGTTTAAGAATAAATCTCGTGCGCGAACAGTACTAAGTTCTTCGTTAATAAACGTTTATGGTTGCGTTCATTTAGGTGAAATGAGGCAGGAGAAACCTCTGAGAGGTGGCAGCTAGTCTCCGTATTACTTAATACAAGGCAGTGAACAGACGTGTCATTATAACACTAACAGCAAAGCTGGTAATTTGTGGGCTTGACGTTCAATTACGAAAGTAAAAATTTTGCAGCATTTTCGTCATTACAAAGTTCGTCTTTCCAGGAGGCCCACGAGCTACCGCATAGCCTGCCACCGTGTCATAATTGTGAATGCTGCTGCCGCCGCCGCCGCCGCCATGGCCAGTGCAGTCAAGTCCATTGAAGATAAAGTGGAAGACACCAGTATTCAGTGACTTAATGTGCACAAAAGGTTCAGTGTCCAGACGGAGAAATCACAGCTGTCTCTAAGTTCACACATTTCATTCCCAGCAGTCTTCTTTTTACTGCCATGTTCACCATATTTCACCCTCGTTTCCTGCGACGGATGCGAGATTTGCCTTTTTGTTGTTGTTGTTGTCTTCAGTTCTGAGACTGGTTTGATGCAGCTCTCCAAGCTACTCTATCCTGTGCAAGCTTCTTCATCTCCTAGTACCTACTGCAGCCTACATCCTTCTGCATCTGCTTAGTGTATTCATCTCTTTGTCTCCCTCTACGATTTTTACCCTCCACACCACCCAAGGCAAGATACTTCGCCGCAGACCAAATGGGTCGTCGTTTAACACGTGTTACACAGAGCTGGAAAGCATGTTACTACTGCTGCGATCGTTTCATAATCTTTTTTTATAAGCAAGGTTTAAGTATCTTAAACGCTTAGTTGTTTCTACTGTAATTAACAAGTGTCAGTATCACGATAGTCTTTTAAATATCTTTCGGGACTGTTTTATTTTGTCCATCCTGTACTCTTGAATATCTGTTACATTCGTGTGAACTGTTAAGAAATTTCCTAAATGAATGAAAATACTATGAAGCTACAGTTTATATTCGTAGCTGCTTAAGGAGAAGCCTGCAAGATGTGAGTCCCACACACAATTTTAATTATTTTCTTTTGCGCAACGAGCTTGTTTTTCCTAACGAGAAGATATCCCGGAACATTACCCTGTAAGGCAATAGTGAACCAAAACATGCAAAAAAAATTCTCACTGGCTTATTTATCCCTAATTTCGTTAAATATTATGATGGTAAAATTAGTTTAGCATTTAAAAGGTCGACTGCATGAATTTCCCCGTTTTTGTTTCCATCAATATGCCCAGCTAAGAACTTTCTACCCTGTTAATTATCTAAGATGATCAAAAAGTTTCAATTCGGAGGCTGTATCGTCTAGATTAGGCAAAATCGCTGTGAACACTGAGGCAATCGTTCCACCGACGCACCAGGTGGAACAGACCCGTTTGATAGAAAACGGTTTGTTGCCGCATGAAGTCCGTAGTTGCTTGCTGCACATCCGCGTCCAACAAATCTTAGACGCTTCAAGGCCTTTTTTAAGGGACCAAGGGCGTGATAGTCGCATAGGGAGAAATCAGGACAATAGAATCTGTGCCCGAGTTTCACTGTCCGTAACGGATGAGGTTGGCCTCCTACATCGACCGGAGTTTGTGTCCAATCGCGACCAGCACCGATTCGCACGTCGGAAAGATACAAATGCCACACTAATTCCTTATCTACATGTCGGTGACTACACAACCGCATCTGAGCATTGTTACGCTGCAGCAACGTCCTCAAACGGAAACTTTTAAATCGTCGCTTATATTTGTTGTTATACTAGGGGCAAAATTCTAGAAAGTACGTAACTGTATGAGCTGTGTTTATCGAAGGTTAATGCTAGCCCATTTGTGCAAAAGCACTCAGTAACTTGCACTAAATAATCATTTATTATTTTCTCTGTTGATGCTTCTTTGCAAGGACAGCAGTGGGCCAATGACCGATCCCTATATGACTTTCACAGTTAAAGTCCCTCATGCCGTTGATACGGCGTCCCTCTGTCAGTGCCTGTTACTTCAGCCTAGGTAACCGTCAAAATTCGACGATGACGTAAAAATTGATGTGCCTCTTTGGGAACACAGCTTCTGTAACTCCGTACTGCTTACGAGATGCTATACTAATTGTTAAGACGCAGGGTATCGTGGAAGTCACTGAAGGGTCTGTTATATTCCGTTGCTGAAACGTCAAAAACTTAACTTCTGTTCAAGACTTGGGTCCTTGACTGTAATTCAACCGTCTTTTATTGGAATTAATATACTCTGTATGCACATTTGGAGAACCTGTTCTCTTACCAATGAAATAACGTTTTGTTAAGAGAACTCTGACATACTCTGAGAAGCCAAAACATTATGACCACTGACCAATGCGCCTTGGTAAAAGAAGAATGTAAGCGGAGCAGACACGGACGGGGGATAACCCAAAGCTAAGACATGGGCTGTAAACGGGGAAATCTATTGAGATAAGCGACTTTCACAAACGCGAGATTATTATTACGCACAGTCTGTGAAGGAGTACCTCGAAAACAGCGAAGCTGATCGAATGTTCACATGCAGCTGCCCTGAGCATCCGCGAAAAGAGGTAGGACAGTGGAAATACTACTAGACGTCCACGACTCTTCACAGAACGAGGGGTTCGAAGACTTTTCTGCTCTAAAGTAGGAGACATGGTGATCTGTGGCATCTCTGCCCAGAGCGCAATGCTGGTGCACACACAAATGTTTCGAACCAAGTCGTTTATCGTACATTGTTGAGCATGGAGCTCCATCCCACATCATCCATGCGTGTTTACATGTTGGCCCAATGACATTGTCAATTACGACTGCAGTGGGCTGGGAACCATTGGGATTCGAACGTCGATCGATGGAATGTATCACATTTTTCTACACTAAGTTGATTGTCGTCTCCATAAAAGCCGGCGGCTCGAAACGCGCAGCGCTCCACGCACGCGGGATGGTGGGAGCAGCATTATGCTATGGGAGACATTCTCCTGCGCTTGTAATCGAAGACACGCTGTCTGCAGCGAATCACCTACATCACTCATGCTTTGTGTCTACCACGACGCCGATATAACCTTTCAGCACTATAACTGTCCGTGTGTCCGAGCCAGAGCCGTACTACAGTGGTTTGAGTAGTATTACAGTGCAGTGACGTAGATATCTCTGCGACCAAATTCGCCTGATGTAAATCCTGTGGGACCCATCTGGGTCGCTATCGGGCGCCGTCACCGCGTACGCAAATCAGACGCCCATTATTTACACGACCTTTGTGTAGGCATCTAAAGATAGGTATCTCCGCAAACCTACCAACAAACTGTCGGATTCCAGACGCGTATAATCAGTGATGTTTCGTACCAATGACGGAAAACTATTAAGCAAGTGATTAATGTTATGGTTCATCACTGTGTATTACTATTTTCGTTATTTATTAATCAATAAGAATAGGCTAATCTTTGAAGTAAAATCAAGTATTTAATTAGAACTTTTAAATTATTTTAATGAAATCTGGAATCATAGGTACGCCATCACAATCACAGGATTTGTGAAATTATAATCCATGAAACGAAATCATAAATATTTGTCGTTCAATGACAAATTGAAAAGTAATTTTAAATCAAAAGCATGATTAAACTGAAAAATCTGAAATGTTATCAAATCAATTATTTGTATACCTCTTATTTGCGGCACCCACACTGCCCTGTGCAATTCTGCGAAAGTTAATTCTTCAGCAGAACTCAATGCTAGATATCCTTGTGCAAAATTTTGTTGAGATAAGATATTAAAAATTGAGCTGAATATACTAAATCCGTCAATTACGAAATCTTTTAACGAATGGAAGGTGTATACAATTGGAACCCAATTTAAACATAATGAGAACCAAGTTCCTTGATTTTTTTCAAAGTTCTAATAACGTTCATGGGAACGAGACGAAGGGCTTCCAACGCTCTTTGCAAGAATGCAGCTCTATCAGGGAAGTATTGAAACTTTAAGATGTTGAGCGTCCTGAAATTATATTTGAAAAAGTTATTCTGCAAACGTGTTGAGCAAACATGAAATTTTAGGTAGAACGCACCAGCAAGTTACAACTGGTAACAGTTTTATTACCGATTCCGGTCAGTTACTCTCTGTCCGTAATGCTGTGCAGTAGGTATGTGAACCCCGTTCCGAAGGTAGGCGCCCTAGTCACGCACCCACTGCGCAATATTGCGTCCGCAGCCTAGGTCGTAGTTAAACATTTGTGTTTGGGGAGAGACAAGCAGGCAAGCATACGGCGTAGAGATCTGCCAGACAGCTACAACCGCTGCGCAAATGACTGAAGCTGTGGGCGGGATCTCTGAGTTACATCTTCCGCATTCTGAGTACCGGGCAAACCGGTTCCGGCCACTACTTATGTGCTCGCGAGCGCTTCGCCGCGGCCTGGAACGGCCTTTAGTAGCGTAAATAGAAAACCGTGGCGGCGTCAATGACGACAAAACGCTCGTTTTGTGGTGCTACACCTAGCAACGGAACCTACTCGTATTAACTGTCGGGAGAGCGACGACAAAAAGAAAAACCGAATGACAATAACAGCCAAGCGAGACGCCGTGAACAGGGTTTCGGCTAGCCGGACAAGCCAATGAGAAACCAAAGAGAGAAAACGTTTAGCGGCTTGGGTACAGTTTAAACGATGCGGGTGGAGAACAAAAATCGGCCCTGCTTCTTTTCCTAAGGATTAACTCTATTCCTTTCTTAGTGGCACTATTTGTTGACGCTCCTTCACTTAATTGTTAGAATTTTAGTTCAGTCGCTATTAATATCGCTACATGCATTTTTCTCCTTTCTACCATATACACTCCTGGAAATGGAAAAAAGAACATATTGACACCGGTGTGTCAGACCCACCATTCTTGCTCCGGACACTGCGAGAGGGCTGTACAAGCAATGATCACACGCACGGCACAGCGGACACACCAGGAACCGCGGTGTTGGCCGTCGAATGGCGCTAGCTGCGCAGCATTTGTGCACCGCCGCCGTCAGTGTCAGCCAGTTTGCCGTGGCATACGGAGCTCCATCGCAGTCTAACACTGGTAGCATGCCGCGACAGCGTGGACGTGAACCGTATGTGCAGTTGACGGACTTTGAGCGAGGGCGTATAGTGGGCATACGGGAGGCCGGGTGGACGTACCGCCGAATTGCTCAACACGTGGGGCGTGAGGTCTCCACAGTACATCGATGTTGTCGCCAGTGGTCGGCGGAAGGTGCACGTGCCCGTCGATCTGGGACCGGACCGCAGCGACGCACGGATGCACGCCAAGACCGTAGGATCCTACGCAGTCCCGTAGGGGACCGCACCGCCACTTCCCAGCAAATTAGGGACACTGTTGCTCCTGGGGTATTGGCGAGGACCATTCGCAACCGTCTCTATGAAGCTGGGCTACGGTCCCGCACACCTTTAGGCCGTCTTCCGCTCACGCCCCAACATCGTGCAGCCCGCCTCCAGTGGTGTCGCGACAGGCGTGAATGGAGGGACGAATGGAGACGTGTCGTCTTCAGCGATGAGAGTCGCTTCTGCCTTGGTGCCAATGATGGTCGTATGCGTGTTTGGCGCCGTGCAAGTGAGCGCCACAATCAGGACTGCATACGACCGAGGCAACAAGGGCCAACACCCGGCATCATGGTGTGGGGAGCGACCTCCTACACTGGCCGTACACCTCTGGTGATCGTCGAGGGGACGCTGAATAGTGCACGGTACATCCAAACCGTCATCGAACCCATCGTTCTACCATTCCTAGACCGGCAAGGGAACTTGCTGTTCCAACAGGACAATGCACGTCCGCATGTATCCCGTGCCACCCAACGTGCTCTAGAAGGTGTAAGTCAACTACCCTGGCCAGCAAGATCTCCGGATCTGTCCCCTATTGAGCATGTTTGGGACTGGATGAAGCGTCGTCTCACGCGGTCTGCACGTCCAGCACGAACGCTGGTCCAACTGAGGCGCCAGGTGGAAATGGCATGGCAAGCCGTTCCACAGGACTACATCTAGCATCTCTACGATCGTCTCCATGGGAGAATAGCAGCCTGCATTGCTGCGAAAGGTGGATATACACTGTACTAGTGCCGACATTGTGCATGCTCTGTTGCCTGTGTCAATGTGCCTGTGGTTCTGTCAGTGTGATCATGTGATGTATCTGATCCCAGGAATGAGTCAATAAAGTTTCCCCTTCCCGGGACAATGAATTCACGGTGTTCTTATTTTAATTTCCAGGAGTGTATATCGACAAACAAATAGCGATTCCCCCTCTGAATACCAACAGCAGCATCTAAACGCGCTATGGACTAGAACTGGTAAGTATTTATGCTTTACTTGTAATATGGGTTTGGTTAGACAGTTACATCAACTGCGTATCTTCAACTTTCATGTTTATTCGAAGTGCCATGATACTATTATAGTACCCCATTTTTAGCACGAAAGTGGATGCAACATGCGTCCTGGGTTTCTAATGGTCCATGACAGGCGTACCTGGCTTTCTGTCAGAAGAAATATATTTTCCACAATGAATAATAAAAAGTATCATTGTCTTCAGAATCTGGAGTAGAAACAGACTTCACAACTTCCACTCCCCCATGGAGCTAAACTATGAACATTTAGCTTTTTCTGCTATTCTGAAACACCATCTGTACAATATTTTTCCTTTAAGATATTGGCACCAATGTCTCGAAGTAATAAAGTAAGTTATGAACCAAATGTGTCGATTAACAGTTCAGATAAGATGACTGTATGCCAAATATATCTTTCGATCCAAATGTGACAGCCGCAGCTCGTGGGGTAGCGTTCTCGCTTCCCGCGCCCAGGTTCTCGGGTTCGATTCCCGGCGGGGTCAGGGATTTTCTCTGCCTCGTGATGACTGGGTGTTGTGTGGTATACTTAGGTTAGTTAGGTTTAAGTAGTTCTAAGTTCTAGGGGACTGATGACCATAGATGTAAAGTCCCATAGTGCTCAGAGCCATTTGAACCAAATGTGAAGAGACATTATGAAAGTAGTTCTTCGATTTTTCGGTGTACTTTTAGGTTATCTGCTACCACCACCATTCTGATTAACACATCGTAGCGCTGAGGTACCAGCCCAACAGGAGGCTTTGATAGTAATCCGCCCATCGGACAACGACTTCAAACTGTACACCATCCCTTGGTGCTGTTAAAGATTTCAGCCTCACTGAACTGCATACACATATATGCTCACATATGCTTTTGTTACACTCAGGTTTCGCCTTTATGTATATTTTTACTATGTAACATTTTTCAGCAATTTACTTTCGTCTGGTGTACAGCTCAGTTCAGAACGAAACTTATTTTTAAATCTTGAAGGTTATCGACCAAAGAATGCATTTTCTTATGTTCTGGGCAAACCTACACTATAAAATTAAATTCCACTTCATGGTCACCAACGTGTCGCTTTGGGACGTTGATGTTATTTAACGGCTTATGGCTGCAGATTTGTCACATATGCCTTCTTATACCTAGAGTAGCCACACCAGCCAAGTTCTGAACTGTTTGAATTTATGCTATGTCTAACAGCGTATGCTAAACAGATTTGGGCATTAACTGTCTATAGTTGCACAAAAAAAAAAAAAACCAGCCTTCTTCGATTTGCAGTGTTACATATTTGAGAAGACAAATGCTGTGAACGTAACATCAGACGACTTCTCCATTGTGACGAGTGGCGTAACAAGTTATTCCAATGAAATTAATTTCGCACTTGCCTGTATTTATTTCATGGCGACTATCTTAAAATACTTAAACTGCATGTAGTTAAAAAGTTAATCTCTCACTCCCCCGGGAAGGCCTCTGACAGTGCCAACCGATTCGGCTCAACTTGGTAGGTCGCTGTGTAGATTAGGGTTGTTTGGGGAAGGAGACCAGACAGCAAGGTCATCGGTCTCATCGGATTAGAGAAGGAAGTCGGCCGTGGCCTTTCAAAGGAACCATTTCGGCATTTGCCTGGAGCGATTTAGGGAATCACGGAAAACCTAAATCAGGATGGCCGGACGCGGGATTGAACCGTGAATTAACGGATGCGAGTCCAGTGTCTAACCACTGCGCTCGGTCGCCTGTGTAGAGTCTGAAGTGAAAGAAATATATTTTGGCTCAATAAATCCCGTTTTGAGAAAACCACCCCAAATTTTACGACGCGCAATCGACTCAGAACTGAAGGGATCGATAGGGACGTCCCGTCGACAACGAGGTCATTAGAGACGGAGCGCTAGCTCGGGTGAGGGAAGGATTGGGAAGGAAATCGGCCGTGCCCGAAGGGATCGATAGACAACTGAAAATTGAGGATTTGTCATACATGGAGTCTCCTTCTCAGGCTGTGAACGTGTGGGACAAAATGAGGTTTAAGTACTGCTGTCCTGGGAAAGGTTACACAACATGAGGTTGTTCACAGTTACCTTCCTCCAACCTGCTGCAAAGAGTATCTTCGCCGTGTAGCTGCAACTGTGTGTTTGTACAGCATAGTGTTCGTGTTATTGGTGAGTGTTCAATGAGAGGAGGAGAGAGTGAAGTCCGGTGCCGGAGAACTACTCTCGAATGGCAACTACAGGTTCAAGGTTCGACGAGCTTATTGTCCGCAAACGACAAGAAACTGCTCCACTATTACGAAATAGGTGAGAGTGGTGCTGCACTCCTACACACCAACAATCTTACCACAGCACACCCTCATCGCGTGAGGTTGAGGTCTGTGTAGTGATTTTTGGCCCGTATTCGTCTTATACGACTATTGATGTATCGACATCAATGGGATACGATATTGCACTGACTGTGTTATCCTGATTACGATGCAAAGTTCCTTTGGACATGCATGCATGTCCAAAGAAACAGGCACTGCGGCGACCGCAGCCGTTACGAAACACATCAAATGAATTCGCAATTGCGAATAAGGAGTACCATCAGCTGTAGAATGGAATGACGTCAATGAAAATGTGTGCCGGGCCGGGACCGGAACTTTGATTTCCCGCGTATCGCGAGCGGTCGCTGTACCATTTGGTTATCCGTGCGCGTCCCACGGCCAGACCCGAACTTCCGTATGTCGTCAACCATGCGTCTACGAGCTGCACTCCTACATCCATTATGTATATTCCCGTACAGGTCAGACCTGTACCGAGCTTACACAAGGGGAGGGGGGGGGGGGGGGGACCTAAAGCACCCAGAAGGCGAGGAGGAAATGAAATGGGAAGCAACTTGTGTATGCGGTGTCATTTCAGTTATTACAAAATCGAGTCAAACTTACAAAGAACGTGGCATGATCAGTATGACTACATCTACACGGCGCTGCACAACCTCTGGCCTCGATACAGCCGCCGATTCGGTTAGGAAGGGTGTCAAAGCCGTTGTACCCTCTCCTGAAGCAAGGCAGCCCTCAAGAGTTGTTAATGGCCTAGGATCAAGACTGGTGTTAAACAGGGAGATCGATTGTCACCACTGTTGTTCAATATAGCACTGGACGAAGTGATCAGGCAGTGGAGATCAACGAACGAGGAAATGGGAATACCAAAGACCCATGTGGGGGACAAAAAGGACAACAGGGCTCAAGTGGACTGCCTAGCCTTTGCAGATGACATAGCAATATTAAGTGAGACGGAAGAAGATGCAAAGACACATCTCTACAACTTAAGTAAGGTAGCCAGAAAGGTGGGACTGAGGATCGCCTATAACAGGACAAAGACATTAAATACCACTGCAGACTGGGAAACAACGGAAGGCACTGTGCAAATGGTGGACAATTTAAATACCTGGGAGAATTTATAACAGCAAGGAACAGGAGCTAGGAGGGAATAACAGAGGATAAAGAAGATGAGGTCAGCCTCCTGCATGACGAGAGGCACATACAATAAAAAGAATATATCCACAGAGGCAAAGATACGCCACTGCAGGGCAACGGTGAGGAATGCAGTATTATATGCTGCTGAGACGATGACACTAGGAAGAAATGGAGCAGAACAACTAGAGAAAGACGAGAGAAAAATACTAGTTCCCAAAAGATGTGGAGAGATGTGGGTGCAAAGACCTAAGGAAGAGTTGTACCGGAACATGAGAACAATATCCGGGGAAATCAGACTCAAAAGGGCAAGGTTTGCTGGGCATGTAGTTAGGATGAGTATGGACAGAATGACGAAGAGAGTGTGGGAAACAACAGGGACGGCATGGGGAAAGACAGGAACTTCGGAAGGACTGGTTGGAATTTGGGATCAAGGTCGAAGGAAAGAAAAATTGGAGGAACAAATATACACCGACCAATATGCCGGAGATCAATGACAGAAGAATACAGGAAAATATTAACGTGTCACCAGTAGAACCGACATGAGAAACGAAACTCAAGATCACGGGAAAAAAAACGGGAGAGAAGAGAAAGAATAAAGAGGTTCTGGGAGAAGAAGAAGAAGAAGAAAATGCAGTCCGCGAAGGGGCTACCCGTGGTCCTACAGAGGCCGTAACGCAAGAAGAAGAAGAAGAAGAAGAAGAAGAAGATACCTGCCTGTATCTTGGCACCGTGACGTCCGAGCGTGCAACACCAACACCCCCCCCCCCCCTTTTCACGTTCTATTTGGGACAGGTCTTGGGACACTGTTGGTCATGGGCCTGCCGGAACATCACGAAGGCAGTTGATACAGACATGTGTCATGTGAGTACGAGCACTATGGTACATGATGTCCGTGACATACTGTTGTGTCGTTAGAGCTGTTACCTGAAATCATACTTTAAGGTTCTCCACACCATGACGCCACGAGTAACGCAACTGTCCCACCCAGACACTGAAGAAATAGGACATCTGCACCTGTCGCTGCCATACTTGCCAACGATGGTCAACTTGGGTAACGCAGAACCGCGATTCATCGCTTAACTCAATGCATCAATGCGACGCCATTCATCAGCAGCCTATGCTTCCCAGTCGCAGTGCTACTCCAAACGAAGCATTTTTGTTGTGTTATCGGCAGCCTATCCATGGGGTGGTAATTCCCTAGTCTGGCTGCTATTAGTCTCTGGTGTGGGATGACACTATTTCAGGCAGCCATTACTTTTTCTCGGACGGCAGTTGCAGATGTGAAGGATTACGAAGTGCTTGGTGCACAACACGGCGATCCTCCTTCCTCGCGCTGAGACGCGACTGAGAACAACTTCGTGCCCCTTCTATATCCTACGAGCCTTACAAGGGAACTTCCCCATCGCACCCCCGTCAAATTTAGTTATAAGTTGGCACAGTGGATAGTCCTTGAAAAACTGAACACAGATCAATAGAGAAAACAGAAAGAAGTTGTGTGGAACTATGAAAAAAATAAGCAAAATTTACAAACTGAGTAGTCCATGTGCAAGATAGGCAACATCAAGGATAATCTGAGCTCAGGAGCGCCGTGGTCCCGTGGTTAGCATGAGCAGCTGCGGAACGAGAGGTCCTGGGTTCAAGTCTTCCCTCGAGTGAAAAATTTACTTTATTTTCGCAAAGTTATGATCTGTCCGTTCGTTCATTGACGCCTCTGCTTCCTGTAATAAGTTTAGTGTGTGTTTTGCGACTGCACCGCAAAACCGTGCGTTTAATAGACGAAAGGACGTGCCTCTCCAATAGGAACCAAAAACATTTGATCGCAAGGTCATAGGTCAACTGATTCCTCCACAGGAAAACACGTCTGATATATTCTATACGACACTGGTGACGGCATGTGCGTCACATGGCAGGAATATGTTGTCAACCCACCTAACTTGTATACTTGGCGAATGGGTAATAAGATTCTTCTACCTTTCCCGGTTTAGGTATTCTTGTGGATGTGATAACCACTCCCACAAAAGTGATTAAAACATAAAAGTGTCAGATAATTGTCTGAAAATAAAAAATTAAACTTTTCACTAGAGGGAAGATTTGAACCAAGGACCTCTCGTTCCGCAGCTGCTCACGCTAACCACGGGACCACAGCGCTCCTGAGCTCACATTATCCTTGATGTTGCCTGTCTTGCCATGGACTACTCAGTTTGTAAATTTTGCTTATTTTTTTCATAGTTCCACACAACTTCTTCGTGTTTTTTCGATTGATCTGTGTTCAGTTTTTCAAGGCCTATCCACTGTGCCAACTTATAACTAAATCTGAGGGGGGGAGCGATGGGGAGGTTCCCTTGTTAGAAGCAGCACTGCACACGAACGCCACTAATGAGCTCTTGTAGCCGTCCTTCCTGTCAGAATTGGGACCCTCTTCATTTACATACCCTCCGATGATGTGTACGTCTAATAAGTTACATTGATGTCCGACCATTCCTTCTGGGTGACTCACTGTTGTCAGGAAATGTCTGTGTGATGCTTGCCACCTAATCACAATATCGGGAGAACTACACGTCAACTAACGGATGTCCGCATCCGGACCCTTCCACCCCACACGACCTCGTGCGCGATACAAAATACATTCCGTTAGTTGTCTCTGTACTCTGCGTTTACCAATAGTTTTCGAATTTAACACGGATGCTAGCAGCCTGAAAGGCAGATTTCCACATCTGGCCTTCACAATAACTGTCCGTGCGTCAGGACGCGAGACAGCGATGTTCTGCGCCGTCACGCGCTAGAACCTCAGCACAACGAGTCGCCCGCAGCCCAGGCCGAAATAATCCGAAGGATTAATGGCCCACGCGCCTACGTCAAGTTCTTCCATTCGTCACTTCTAAGAAGTAGTTGCCAAACAAAAAGCTTCTTTTTCAGACTTATAATCTTGTTGGCCACCAACATTTTTCTAGGGACGTGATCAGAAAGCTCAGTCTAAGTATTGTGCGCTTCTTTCTGTGGCTGAGTAGTTAGCAGAGCCGTCAAGAGTGGAGGCCTTGCCGAAAAGTTGTGAACAGAGTGCGGTCGATGTTTTGGATGCTCAGGAAATCCAGCAATACCTCTGACTTTTGCAGGACGATGAACAAGTACAAAATAATGTGTAATTCAGAAAGTGCTTTTACTGCTCACAAAAGAACCTCCCCATCGCACCCCCCCCCCCCCCTCAGATTTAATTATAAGTTGGTACAGTTGATAGGCCTTAAAAAAACTGAACACAGATCAATCGAGAAAACAGGAAGAAGTTGTGTGGAACTATGAAAAAATAAGCAAAATATACAAACTGAATAGTCCATGCTTAAGATATGCAATATCATGGATAATATCAGCTCAGGAGCGCCGTGGTCCCGTGATTAGCGTGAGCAGCTCCGGAACGTGAGGTCCTTGGTTCAAGTCTTCCCTCGAATGAAAAGTTTAATTTTTTTATTTTTAGTTTGTGTGATAAACTCTTGTGTTTTCATCACTTTTTTGGGAGCGATTATTACATCCACAAGGAAACCTAACTCGGGCAAGGTAGAAGAATCCGCCAAGTGTACAAGTTAGATGGGTCGACAACATTATTCCTCTCATGTGACGCACATGCCGTCACCAGTGTCGTATAGAATATATCAGACGTGTTTTCCTGTGGTGGAATCGGTTGACCTATGACCTTGCGATCAAATGCTTTCGGTTCCCATTGGAGAGGCACGTCCTTTCGTCTAGTAATCGCACGGCTTTGCTGTGCGGTCGCAAAACACAGACACTAAACTTGTTACAGTGAACAGAGACGTCAATGAACGAACGGACAGATCATAACTTTTCGAAAATAAAGAAAGTAAACTTTTCACTCGAGGGAAGATTTGAACAAAGGACCTCCCGTTCCGCAGCTGCTCACGCTAACCACGGGACCACTACACTATTAAGCCCATACTATCCTCGATATTGCTTATCTTTTGCATGGACTACTCAGTTTGTATATTCTGCTTATTTTTTCATAGTTCCACACAACTTATTTCTGTTTTCTCGATTGATCTGTGTTAAGTTTTCCAAGGCCTATCCACTGTGCCAACGTATAACTAAATCTGAGAGGGGGTGCGATGGGGAGGTTCCCTTGTCAGTAAAATAATAAATCCAGGCATGTTTAACTAGACCGTATACCTGCTTTTGTATGAACAGTTTCCTATGAATTGGTCATCTATGCATGAGGTATTTTCTCCAGAGCAACTATCAACTTTAGCATCACCGAAGCTCTGTAAACTAATTAAAACTAATTTCAATTGTTAAGGTTAAGGGAACTCTGCTAGTTTCTATATGAACTGCTGGAGAAGGGAAAATACTTAGGTCTAATCAACAAACTTTAATTAATTAATTGTGTGTTTGGCGTGGTCGCCGTTAAGAAGAACGTATAATGAAGAAACCATCGTGGTACCAGAGATGCTCACTTCCTACATTCTATTTTCACGTCTACTACAAAAAAATCTTAGTATTTCAGATTTTTGCTAACCACCTCGACGATACAATGACGTAACCTCTTGAATGGAAGACACTGCATTATTATTAAGATGTTTTATACATGTAATCAGAAATCAGACGTAAGACTTATGAGATAAGATAGCTACCTCGGTTACAGTTAAAGACATATTACACAACGATACAATATCGAGCGACCTTCCTTGAATTATCACACGGCGACCTTGTGAAAGATAAGCGAATGCAACTTACGCGAACCTCACAGTAAAACAGCAGGAAAGAACTAAAACACGTAGTATGTAAAGCAGATAGTGTGTGTGTGTGTGTGTGTGTGTGTGTGTGTGTGTGTGTGTGTGTCAGTTTGACACTGACGCACATCGAGGATAAAGTGCTTTCAACAAACCAAGTTGGAACGGTTGTTTAGACCACTGAAATCTTGTATTTATGAAGCGCGCGCGTTTCATACCCGCACCCGTCTTTACTTAAGTAACGAAGCCACAGTCTATGTCTTTCCAATCCATTTAACTGAATTTCAGCTCCGTTTATGATGGACTCGACCCCAGCGGGCGTTGAACTCAAATCCTGATAGCTTTGCAATTGGTTGGTTCACTTTTCGACTTGGCTGAAAAGATGAGGTGATAATTGTCACTGCAGCTCTGCAAGTGGAAAGCGGTCGGCGCATTTCCTCTGCAATGCACACACTGTTCTGTAACTGTAAAAAGTCTGAAAATTTACATGGAGAATTCTGTCCTTCCGACCACCAAGCACAATTTCACAGATTCCGGTTAAAGCAAATTAGCTAGTCTACATTTACATTATCTGATCAAAAACATTCCGACACTACTATTTAATGTGGAACTACACGTAAAGAGAGGCGGACCTGTCAGTATAGAATGGAGCGAGGAGTATCGTGTGGACAGCAAAGAAGCTTAACGGTAGAATGGGCGTCGGGGGAGCTCCGTGACTTGGAGCGTGGTCTTATTGGATATCAACTGAGAAACAAATCCATGAGTGTGATGGGCAAACATCTATTAGGCGCACTACGAACGTAATAGTGTGGACATGTTGGGAATGTCGGTCTCACGGGAAGAGTGCAAGGGTAAGTTGCTGCAGGCACACTATCCTCTGTACCATCGGTGGCTCAGATGGACACAGCGTCTGCCATGTAAGCAGGAGAACCCGGGTTCGGGTCCCGGTCGGGGCACCAATTTTCAACATGTCCCCAATGATGTATATCAACGCCTGTTTGCAGCTCGGGTGTCGATTTAATTATCATCTATACTCACGAGAGACAGCCCCATCGGAGCCACCAAAGTGGACTGTCGGTGACGTGATTGTGAACTGGAAACGCTAACTAACAACCACAGATAAATCAAGACCAGGCAGGCCTCGTGCATTGGCGGGCAGGGACAGACTCTGTGGCAATCCCATGGAAAGGTTCGGGTTTGGCTAATGCCTGGAGGACATCGCCTGCCACCGGGCGTAGTGTCTACAGTGACGTGCGGAGGATTTGGGGAGTTTTTCGTTGTTAAGGTGTCATCCTCTTATTGCGATTAAGAAAACGTTAAATGCGTAACGATATGAACACATTCTACAGTATTGTGTACTGCGTACAGTGGAGTAACAGTTAAGGGACGATGAATACATGAGCGTGACAATGAACCGTGTCATAATGCAGCCTCTTCAAGCAATGGTTTGTAGACATTAACATTCCTGAAATGGATTGCCCTGCCTAGAGCCCTGACAACCCAGTGGACCACCTTTGGGATGAGGCAGAATGTTCCACTTCGCTGCAGACCACAGCGTCCAACGTCACTACCTTCTGTGGTTTCGGCTCTTGATGGGATAGACAGCGCTGCCATTCCACCACGTACACGTAACCATATTAATATCCACGAAGAGATGTCCGGATGCTTTTGATCATATAACGTTTTCTTTTTGTGTCATTGGACAGTGAGTGGTTGAGTGTACTATCAGTAGCGTCTATTTTCTGTCCTATTACATTGGTGTAATCAGCAAGGGAAAAATGACTCTACATGGCTCTGCGCGGTCTCTTCTCACATTAAAAAAAAGAAAGTGCTCTGAGCACTATGGGACTTAATATTGTTACAGTTTCGCATCGACTATACCGACCTGTTTTAGCCTATCAGTTTATATCTAAATTTGTTATCTGCTGTTGTTCCTATTAACTAACCAATCTTTGGTCTTGAGGAATGCTCTAGAATCGGTCGAAGTAGCGCCTCGTATACGATTTACTTTACAAATGCACTGTAGTCTGACCAGCACGTTTCCAACCAGCATGTCTCATTTGATTTTGTTGCTTCTCATTTTACGTTTTCATCCAGTTCAGACATTTAAAAAGAGATAAAGTGCTCTAAATATTCGCCTCGAATCATGTAACCAAATACTATCTAGTTCATTATCTTTGCTATAGTTGGTATCTTGCATGTTCTGAGAACTGTCATTCTTTATCCTTAAGTATATTTTTTGTCCAAGGATTTCTGAATTTGCTTCTAATCGGTCGACGAAAACACGTTTCTGTGGACAGACAACTAACTGATGCTGAATATCTCATAAAATCGTCTATATATGTTGAGAACGCTAGTAGTTTTATTACGCTTCTCCGGGCATCGAGGCGTTCCCTTGGTTTCTGTTAAACATTCACCGTTTAGTATAACGTCTTTCACCCGATCAAACATTTATAGAGTCACCGAATATCCGAAAACTTAACTGGAGTAGTAGTAATGGATCGAATTGGGGAGGAAAGAAATTTATGCCACCACTTCAATAAAAGGAATTTTAGAGGACAAATCCTAAGACATCAAAGGATAGTCAGTCTGGTAATGGAGGGAAGTGAGATGGCAAGTGGGGAGGTAAAAATTTTAGGCGGAGACCAAAGATGGACTACAGAAAGAGCGCTGAAGTGGATGCAGGATGTGGTTGTTCTGTATAGGTTAAGGGGCTTGCACAGGATCAACGGATACGGAGAGCTGCACCGAACCAGTCATTTGAATGAAGGCTGCAAACATCTTCATGTAATCTAATCTTGGTTATTAGTCGATGATGTGACACAGTAAATAACACCGTTCTGATATGTTGGAAGGCGTATACACTGATAAGTTAAAACATTATGAACACTGCAGACCGCGATGCTGCATGCCGCCTTATGGCGTTGCGGGCACGTGACGTGGTAACGGATGTACGCATATGTAAGCAGAGCACCCTATTGAAGACATGGACTGCAAACGGTGACATCCATTGTAAGTGACTTCGAGAATGGCAGATTATTGTAGGCGGAGCGTGTGACGAGTATCGTGAAAACGGCGACGCTGGTCACGTGCTACTGTCTTGAGTATTTACGGAAAGAGGTAGAAGAGTGGAATTACCACTAGGCGCTAAATGGTTGGACGTCCACGACTCATCACAGAACGTGGTTTTCGGAGGCTTGTCTGCTCTGTGAAGTAGAATAGATGGTGATCTGTGGTATCTCTGCTGAAAGAGCGAGATGCTGGTGCACACACAAGTGTTTCAGAGCACACCGTTCATCGAACATTGTTAAACATGGATCTCTGCAGCAAAAAAATGGCTCTGAGCGTAGCGGTGGCAGACTGAAGCGCCTAGAACCGCTCGTCCACACCGGCCGGCGATCTGTGCAGCAATCCACCCTTGTGTGTTCACTTGTTTACCCAACGACATCGTCAACTACGATTGCAGTGGGCACGGGACCATCACGATTCGACCGTCGATCAATGGAAACCTGTCGGCTTTTCGGGTGAATCACAGTTCTGCTACATTTGGTCGATGGTGAACTGTGGGTCGAAACGTGCAGAGCGGCACCGGCGCAGGCTGGTGGGAGCAGTATAATGTTGTGGAAGGCATTCTCCTGCGCTTGCCTGTGACCTGTGGTAGTAATCAAAGACGGGCTGACAGCTGCGAACTATCTGCATCCCTTCCACGTCTTCCTCGACGGCGATATCTGTCAGCAGCATAGATGTCCTTGTGTCAGAGGCAGAACAGTGCTGCAGTGGCTTGAGGAGCATTGTAGTCAACTCAAGTTGATGTCTCGACAAAATTCGACTGCTGTAAATCGTATGGAACCCAACTGGTCGCTATCGGGCGCCATCGCCGCATATTCAAATCAGCGGCCCGTTGTTTACGCGAATTACACGACATGTGCGTAGACATCTAATGCCACATGCCTGCAAAAACCTACCAACAAACTATCGGATCCCTGATACGAAGAATCAGTGATTTATTTCGTTCGAAAGACGGACAAACTATTAACAGGTGGTCATAATGTTTTGGCTCATCAGAGTATCTATCTCGCGGCGGTTAATATACTCTAAACTCGGCATAAGCCAACAGTTCACACTGTGCTAAGAAGTAGAAGCACTTATGTTTATAATGAAGTTTTGGATAAACGCTTTATAACGAAAAGTTGCTATAATACTCAATGCAGAGGCCGAAGCGTGCTTGCCAAGCTAAGACTGAAGTCGTGCGGAAACAAAATCTGTTTAAATACAGCGCTGATTTACTTTGACGATTCTCACAAGCGACAGTTTTCGCGCATTCATCGGCGGCCATGTAACGTGAAGATACCGGCTGACGCTATGCGCTACCACACGCGCGTTGTCAGCAGGTGACGGAAGCACTAACGCCAGCGGCCTTTCTCACTCCACAACCGAGCCCACTCCTCTGCTCTTCTGTTCTTCGAGATTCACTACCACTTGCAGCTTTTATCTGAAACAATGAGACTTCGTAACACACTGCCACGTGAACTACGTGCCCTAAGTTTCTATTCACTGATCATTAGCTACTACACCCAGTGGTTATACATAATTAGACGATCTGGAAAGAAAAATTTCACCCAAGTTGGACACGAATACATGCTCTTTTGCATTTATCTTAGACGCATTCTGAGCGAGCTAAAAATCCGTCCGTGCAGCACGCTAACTCACGACAAGCCCTCTAAAGCCCACGTTCGTACGCCAATGCATCGGGTATCAAGTCGTTGAAACATAACATGGTTTCCTGCTCCTTGAGTTGATATTAACCATTGTCTGCTGAATTAGATTCGCCTAAATGAAAAGAATTGATCGAATAACTGAAAACTCAACGACATCAAATGATCTTTTATTCCTACATACCCTGTGTGAGAACGTCACATGACGAAATCCCAATACAGTGAACAAACCGGTCACGATTAATCAAACGTTTGCCAGTTTATGACTCCCAACACGGATTTCCTGTTTTTTGTAAGTTGTCATCGTAACGTTAGAAGTTAACTGAGCACATCTCCAGGCCTGACTGCAACAGCTTTCATTAGATTTGATGTGTTTTGTTCCATAAATACAGTGCGAAGATTCTGTCACGAATACACGTCGTGAAACAAGAATATAATATTTACAAAAAAAGTGTTGATGTACCTTCCACAGATCCCAAGTGAAATGGTCTTCGTGGGTGTGGAATAACTAAGATTCTTGAAGATACTTTAATGCTAGAGGCAAAAACAATTTTTCACAAAACATGGAATGTACAACACACAAAGGTACATATGATAATTCTTTGTCTGTTGCAGCCAGGATTTGTCGTAAGTGGCTCACTTACTGCCACCAAGTCTACAAGTGCCAGCAGTCCATGAATGGAAGAGACGTATGCAGTCTACTAGGAACAATTATTTGTGAGGGAAGTGCAGTAACTTTCTATCCATTCAGTAATTGAGGCGTTAACATGGGGAAGGGAGTAAGTCATGAAAAGCAAATTTGACAGGAGAAGGTTTTCAAGAAAACCTAAAAAGTGAGCTTTACACTCCCGCACTCACAACCCACCGATCATGATTTTTAACAGGTTGTTCATGACACTCCGCTACCACTGTACAACACTTTGCGACTACACGGAAATTTCCCCCCCCCCCCCCCCCCCCCCAGTCGACATTTTTTGGTCTTTCTTGGCTAGGCTACCATTCACTCAGACTATAAATTTTTTTGTTGAGTGTGTATTCAAGAACAATTTTTGTTTTAATTTCTTTTGCCACGAGGAAAATTCTTAGTTAATTTCACGCTCTTTTCTGCTGTGTTACGTAACAAATGTTTTCAGGAGGCGTTGAAGTCCTAGTGACGGGCTGACTCTTTTCACTTTTTAAACGCGAGCCTCAGGAAGAGTGAAATTTAGGGCTTTGTGTTCCGTCAACGAATAGAGCTTTCGAAACTGCGCAAGTTCACATAGGCTAAGGATGGGAAATAAGTAATTCTTGTTCTTTTCAAAGCAAGCAAAGATTTTTTTTCTGAGAAGCAGAGAGGTTAAAGCTTTATCCCGCTGTTGCTATCAACGGTATTAGATAACGTAAGCTCCGATTGGACAAGAATATTGATGTGGCGTTGTTTAATAAACAGTCAACCGATCGCCTCAGGTATTACACTAACAATCGTAGAACACTGAGAATACACATTTGCGTAGCCGGACAGATATCTGAGATATGATGCTCCCGAAAGACCAGTACGTTAACCACAGTGTCACGTGACTCAGGATGTTTACTCTAGGAACAATGTAAAGAAATGTATACAGCTACTGTTAAAACGAAGCAGGGATTGGAAGAAAGAGTTTAACGAAGAAGTCATTAGAGATGGAGCAATGTATGGGATAAGACGACTATGGGTGAAGGATTATCCTTATTGAGGATAAAGTACGATTTCGTCTGACTTAATTGACATCACGGAGAACAAATCGGATTTCCTAACGGGGTATTGAACCTTATTTTTCACAGTTAGGATACCGATACTATTTCCACTGAATCCACTGGCACGGAAGTTAAAGTAGAAGCCATCGTCTCTAGCCTGTATTTCATGTTACACAAACATGTCTATCATTAAATATGCAAATCTTACATCTAGCCAAAATCGTATTTGCTAGTAAATGAAGGTATGAAAAGCCCAGTTTTTTAAAAGTCACCCGTGTTTTTCTGCGGGAAAGCGCTGCATTTGTCAGCAGACGATGTCACTGTAGTGTGTAAAAGATGTTGCTGTTCCAATCGCGCATTGAAGTCCCTATACTAACCACGAATGTATCATTACTTTTTCATTCTTCTAGATTACATAAATGGGTTCTTCGCGTGTAACGTGATCTACGTCCTGTCAGATATAGCCTAGTATGATTCTAACAGCCATTAACGGAACATTGTACCTCAATATTAATTTTTAAACAGCGTAAAATTCTTAGTGCGCTTCACAAAAACTACATGGACAGCGCATGTTGGGCCACAGAACAAGCAGAAAAAATGCCGCAAACAGTAAATTTTATACGCCTGAGCAACATGCGACGAAGAGCGTATTGCGCAGACGAAACATATAGCCAAATAATGCAAAGGAAGAAAGGAAGGATAAATGTTTTGCATTTATCATTTCAGCCTCTAACACAGGCCGTTAAAGACTAAAGGGATATCTACCGGCCGCCGTCTCATCCTTCCTTTGTGACGTCCTGCCGATGCGGTATGGAGGGCCATTTGGTCAGCACACTGCTTTGCTGGCCGTTTTGCAGATTTTTCAGAGAGTGGAGCCGCTACTACTCGGTCAAGTAGCTCCTCAGTTTGCATCATGAGGCTGAGTGCACTCCGTACAGTCCAACCACCAAGCAAAAATACTTGGCATTTCCGGGAATCGAACCCCGATCCTCTTGTAAGTAGGCTGTTTAGGTTTTTATATTGGTAACGCCACGTAGCGCTCTGTATGAAAATCACTGGCTGTGCTATGTGCAGTCTGTGGCTCGTTTGCATTGTTGTCTGTCATTGTAGTGTTGGGCAGCTGGATAAGCGCGTAGCGTTGGGCAGTTGGAGGTGAGCCGCCAGCAGTGGTGAATGTGGGGAGAGAGATTGCGGAGTTTTGAAATTTTTAAGACTGCATGTCATGAACTGCTATATATATATATATATATATATATATATATATATATATATATATATATATATATATATGACTATTATACATTGTTTGTTCTCTATTAAAATCTTTCATTCGCTAACTATGCCTATCAGTAGTTAGTGCCTTCCGTAGATTGAATCTTTTATTTAGCTGGCAGTAGTGGCGCTAGGTGTATTGCAGTAGTTCGAGTAACGAAGATTTTTGGTGAGGTAAGTGATTTGTGCAAGGTCAGGGCCATTCTTTTGTAGGGATTTTTGAAAGTCAGATTGCGTTGCGCTAAAAATATTGTGTGTCAGTTTAAGCACAGTCTTGAATAATTTTTCTAAGGTGACGTTTCATTGTGCACAGCAGCCATCTACGCTAACCACTCAGCTATGGAGGCTGACACCTCGCGGTAAAACGTGGAATTAAATCTGATACCAGGATTACAAAGGCAATAGCCGATTCCCTTCATTACATCAAGCGGTGTCCTAACCACAGAGCAATGTAAGTTGGTCGAGAATACAAGAGTCATGTATCAGAGATACCAAAGGTACTAGTGGGGATACGGACTCTTCTACAGGAAATACAGGCTGTATCAATACTCTGTCACTTTACTATGAGCAGCGTCTCAATGATAGTTCTAGGCGTGCTGTACAGCGGATAATGGCATCAAGGAGAGCCACAAAGTTTGAGGTGTTGTCTTCCACTGACACCGAAACTGAGCCAGTAAAATTAACGTCACCTGTTGGGAACTGCAAAGATTCTCGTGTAAAAAAACACAGAAGAGCAGGGTGTGTTAATAGTCGGGAGTTCAAACGTATTCCGAATAATGGTACCCTTTAGCGCAGGGATTCCCGAACGTCCCCTGTGACGGAACATTGAGAAATTCTTTGATGAAACACCTTGTTTATTTTGAAGGTTAATAAAATTTTAAAAAAATTTAAGCTGTTTTACTCAGTGATTACTTCACTTTTAGATCCTAACAATTTTTAAAAATTAGCATCGTCAAAATGCTGAAAAAGCCGCCATGTTATCAACAGTATTTCGCGGAACGTTCATTCACTTACTGTGCAACAAAGTTTTAGGGAAATGGCAGCAAGTGATGGTATGGAACACGACGGGCAGTCAATGCGCGTGCATGGGGGCCTCATTCAAGATTTTTAATATGCTATTCTGGCAGCCACCGAGGGAACAGAGTTTAACTACAAATTGGGCACACGTTGGGACGAACGATGCCTGCCGTCTGGGATCAGAGATTATACTTGGATTATTGCAGTGACTGGCAGAAGTTGCGACGATGTTCTCAACCTGCAGCATTGGCTTCAGTAAAGACTGTGGTCCCACGTTCTAAGCCGAGTGATAAGATTGGAGCAGAGAGTGCGAAGGATTTGTGCAAGCTACGCTGTGACTTCCTAGACTTGGGCCATAGATTTTGGAACTGTAAGGTCCCAACGAAATGAGTAAGATGTGCACTAAACATCAGAGGCTGCTGTCCAGGTAGCTGGGTGTATGGGGATACACATAAGGTTATTTTAGATTAGGTTATTCTCCATCAAGTTCAGATAAAATTATCTTTTGTAGATCCAGGAGTATCAGTGTAAGGTACAAAGAAATTTACCCCAAAGGCGAGAATACTATTAACCAATGGATAACTGTCGAAGCATTCGCAACCGAGTACCAGAGTTTGAAACTGTCCTAAAACGCAGTGAACCTCACGCATTATTAGGTACAGAAAGATTGTTATAGTCAAAGTTGAAAACAGTGAGCTTTCTGGGAAAAATTTAAGCGTATATCGAAAGGATACGTTAATGGGACAGAGACGGTTTACATGGTGCAGTAGACAAGAAGCTCAAATCGAACAAGATAGAAATTGAAGCCGCACGCGAGATTGTTTGGGCAAGACTCATCTGGGGTGGGTATAGAACTGTAACTATCCTATCGACTACCAGACTCATCTCGCGATGTCACCGAACTTTAAAGAAAACCTCAGATTGCTAACAGTGACTACCCAAATCGCACTATAATCGTCGGAGGACACTTATCATCCAACAATAAATTGTAGTTATTACAGTTGTTAGTAGTGGGCGTGACAAGCCATCTTGTGAAACATTACTACATGCCTTATCTTGAAAACTACCTACAACACATGATTTCGAACCCCACTTATGATGAAAACATCGAAACTGATATCAGTGACCATGAGACAGTTATAGCAACAATGATTACCAAAGTACAAAGGCCAGTTAAAACAAGCCGAAATATATTTTCAATATACTAGGTAAAGAAGCAGTAGTGTCATACTTCAATGGGCAACTTGACACTTAGATCAGTACAGGAGCATGTAGAGGAACTATGGTTTAAAGTTTGAAAGGAAAGTTGACCATGCACGGGAGAGATGTGCAACCAGTAGAACAGATCGGAGGAACGTTCCACGGTATACAGCCACTGTAAAGGAACACACTACTGCGTAATAGGTGTAACCATGGACTATAAATAGAGATGCTGAATGAAAAGCGTTTGGCAGTGAAGAGATACGTGAACCCTTCAGTAACTCCCAAAGCAGACTATTTTCTGAAGGTCTTTCACATAATCCAAAGAAATTTTGGTCGTATGCGAAGACTGTTAGTGGCACCAAAATTAGTGTAGAATCACTCACCGACGAGAGAAGGCACCGAAATACAGGGAAACAGATTGAAAGCAGAAATGTTTAACTCAACTGTCAAATGTTCCTTTACAAAGAATTTTAATTCTCATACTACTGGAAAGATGAGTACAGTAGGTATTAGAGAAGTGGCGTTGAGAAACCGCTGAAATCATTAGAATTGAATAAAGCTCCAGGAGCTGCTGTAATCCCTATCAGATACTACACTGAATTTGCCGCTCGGTCTCCCTTTTAACTGTTACCTCTCGTAGATCCCCAAACAACATGTGCTCAGTAGCTGGAATAAAACACAGGTAACGCCCGTCCACACGAAGGGGAGCAGAAGAGATCCACGAAAGTACCGTCTAACATTGTTATTTATTTTTTGCAGAGTCTTCTAATATATTTCTACCTCGAACAAGATGAAGTATCTCAAACAGAATGACCATGCCCAATAGCATAGATTCCGGAAACACCAATCATGTGAAACAGGACATACTGAAAGCCATGGATCAAAGCAAGCAGGTAAATACATTATTTCCGAAAAACATTTGACTCAGTACCACGTCTGCCCTTATTATACAAAATGTGATCGTATGGGGTATCAAGCGAAATTTGCGACTAAAATTTTGGTAGGGAGGACGCAACAAGTTATCTTCGATCGAGAGTCATCGACGGATTTAGAGGTAGCTCCGGGCGTTTCCAGGGAAGTGGGTTGGGACCGTTGCTGTTCATACTCTGTATTAATGACCTCGCCGAAAATATTAGTAGTCAAATATGGATAAGATTTTAAAATGGTGCACAAATTGCTGATCTTCACATCTGTCCCGTCAGCAGTCCCATATAACGACCAAAACTAATGAACTACAGGAGAGGGATTTCACATGTACAACGTAAAGGTACTCAGTGTTAAGAAATGAATGAGATCTGAGTCAACGACTGAAATGATCCTCCTGCGAAACCTTTGCACAGAATCAAGTGAACATTTAGAACACATCAAGATCATCATTCAAACGAATATGTGAGACACTTGTCTGTCTGCTGAACTGAAAAATATGGAAAATTAAAGCTTTTACTTACTGTATGGAAAGAGGCTGACACTTCTCGTGAACGGAAGTCGATCTCCTGAGAAAAAATAAAAGCAACTGTTAAGAAGTAAATATTTATACGAATTTTATTTCATGAGATGAGACTGTTACAAAAAAATTACAAACATTTCACAATACTGTTACACATAATTTAGTATCCCAGAACCACACTTATACTCTTAGGCTAGATATTCATGTGATGTTATTTATAACAATCTAACGGTCTTTCCTCTATTTAAAAGGGAAGAGATTAACGCCACACCAGTATCAAAAGGGATTAACAAAAGGAAGATTAGGGTTTAACACCCCGTCGACATCGAACTCATTAGAGACGGGCTGCTATCAAGATCATTGGAGTGTGTGCAATAGGAGGATTGGAAAGGGAGGGGCTAACTTTGACCTCTAATGCTACTGCGTTGAACATAGGATGGTAGAACTAATCCACCGTGGCTTTGTCAGTCCGAGATCCACAGAAACCCCACAGTGCAGCTGCCAATCATGTCAAGAAAAGAGGAAGAAAATTTTGTGTGTGTGTGTGTGTGTGTGTGTGTGTGTGTGTGTATTCTTAAGGGACCAAACTGCTGAGGTCATTGGTCCCTAGACTTACACACTACTTACACTAACTTTAACTTATGATAAGAACAACACACTCTCATGCGAGATGGTGGACTCAAACCTATGGTGGGAGTGGCCGGCGGTCAATAGTGGTAATCAAATAGGAGAGGAGAAGTCAGTTGATACGACACATCCTGATGAATCAAGCAATCATCAGTCTAGCATTGGAGGGCAGCGTGAGGGGGTACAAACTGTAAAGCGAGACCTAGGCATAAATTAGGCAAGCAGTTCGAGTGAATGTAGGTTGCTCTAGCTACACAGAGATGAAGAGGTTTACAGAAGGTAGATTACCTTAAACCATGCAGGGAAATCAAAACCTTTGTATAGGAAATAACTTACCATTGAAAGTTATTAAAGTAAAACAATACTGGATCAAGCCTACTCTGTCTTTCCACTACCAGAAGTCCAAAAGATTTAATTGACAATTCCTGCGTAACACAAGGAGATGTAATGTTTTGGAAGGAAAGTCGATCGAAAATAGTAAAGCTTTTAAGTTTCAATTGGATTCTAGGGTTAAGCTCTTACAAATTTTTGACCTCTACTGCAACAGCACAAATTATACGATTATTTTCCGTAACAACACAGGCTTTCCCATGAAGAATGTTCAGTATTCATGGATATGACAGGAATGAGCATTTGAAGCAGAAGTGACTAATAAACAGACTGTAAAATGCGTATTTTGAGAGCTAGGACAACTTTCTTATCTTCGACACCATGAAACAAATCTCTTCTACTAAGGAATTTACCAGAATTTTTGCTTCGAATGACAAGCTGTTATCTCCTTCAGTATAAACCATTCCTCCTGGTACGCCTATAAAACAAGCGAAAGTGTCATTTTCACTGCGTAGTTTCCTTAATATCGCCTGAGAATACAAGTTGTGTGGCTCAAAGTCTGGATGTCAGCCAATTGGAAGCCACTTCTGAGACTTTTGCGTGTCCCTAACGTACCCTAGTTCACCTATTGCGGAAAGAGAACCCGCACTTTAATGTGATGCTGCTCGTGGCAACTCCTCACACCGTGAAGAGGAAGGTTAGGTTAAAACGCAGACAGGAAATATCCGTGGTCCGACAGGGATTCGATTGCGCGACCCCTCTGTTTGCAGGCACTTGCTTCACCGTTAACCCACGAGGCCCGACAAATCGCACGAGGACTGCTTAGCAAAGTAAACGCGCAATTTCAAAATTAGAGTTTTCTTTTCAGAAACAGACGTAGCTATGCTCATTTACAGAGACTTTTACTTGGGGACAAATAACAGGAAACCCCATATTGTGAACGTGGGCACGCTAGACAATACACATCCGGGAATAGAGAACAGTATTACGTGTAATAGCCGAACCGCACGGCTGCAGTGTACTGTGTTTTGCCAATTATGCGGTACTCGCTGCGAATTTCTCTGTTCTGTTATGTACATTTGATTTCTTTCTGTTCTCGAAAAACTAGTTATCGATTCTGTCTGTCACTACTTTATGCCATTTTCGGAATCTTCCTACTAATAGGATGTACTCTACTGTGCGGCAGCACCTTCCGTTTAAAGCAACTGTACTGTAGTTTACCGGTAAGTAGAGATCAGAAAAAAGAAACCAGACAAGTGGCAGACGTTAAGTAACCGGCAGCTCGGCAAGCAGGACAATGAGCTGTCCAGCCGGTGAATGTAAGAGCCCGTCGGTCCGGATAGAGGGCAGTGCGTCGTGTCCTGTTCGAGATAACGGCCGACTGAAAGCAAAATCTCCGCTTGTGTGCTAGACGCTGACCGGTAGCCGACTATCATTTGAGACCGCGTCAGCGATTACCATCAAATGGCATGCGTCCTGTATGAAATAACAGTAGGGCTTTTCGTTAGCTGTTGATATTCTAAGTTGAATATTGTACACGTAATTATTAGAAGTCACGGTTTGGTGGATCCAGACCATTCCAATTGCGTGTGTTGCACAAACTGCGGAACACACTCCTGTTTTCACATCACGCAAAGGGTCTCAACGTCACTGATGCGAATGTTCCGAACTGTAAAATGTAGACTTGTTTGCGACTTCACATAACATAAAAAAGCAACCATGATCGTCAAAAAAGCATTTCAGAATTAAATTCATCACGCACAAACAGCAAAAGCCAGATCTATGGTTCGCAGGATATCGTGCGAGAAAACGGTAAGCCGAATTTCGAAAGAGCGAAGTTTTCTCAATTCTGGCTTATTTATGGACAGAAGCTTGCCTCGCTCAATGAACTGAGACTTACTGCTGGGTGAGATGTTTGCGAGAAACGCAAGTCAAGGATGGCGTCATTTCGAAAGAGTACTCGGTACAATGAAATTGGGATTTCACTCGGACCTGGCGACTTATTTGTTTTCAACTCCCTTAGATCCTTTAACGCCAGAGATGCCTATTTCTACGTCTTCCATAAGGAAGTCTATTCGTATGGCAGAGATTCGCCACTTAACACGAAAGAAATATTGGACCTCCTATCTGGCAATAGCTTACCATAACGTGTCGTAGCTTAGCTATTGGAAGTAATCTTTCACATGATCAAAAAATTCAGTTATCTTCCTGCAGCATGTTTTATCCTATTTTCTTACGTTAAGTGCACATAGTTACTCATTCTGATTAGTGAGCAGTCTTACAATAGGCCACATGTAGGTTGAGATGGCTAGTGTTACGTTCCATTTGTAAGGGACAAGAGTAATTTCTTTCCGGCTTCCCATAACTTTTACTATGATTTTTGAAACTCGATGAATGCGAAAAATGGCACGAGCCATCTCCTTCTCCGTTCTTGTCCTATCTAAGCTTGTGCCGGGTCCTTAGCCCCTCCTACCCATGTGTTGTACACAGTTGCAGCAACAAATACAAGCGAAGTAAAGACTCAAATACCTGAATTGCACCACCACCACCAATGTGTACCATGACAATGTTTGCCATCATATGCCTAGCATTCACACTTTATTGCCCTGTACATTGTTCGATTGTTCATAAGCACTGATAGACTTTTGCAGCCGCTTCATCTTATGACGTCTTCCCCATCGACCTAATTTTCCTTCCGTGATCAGCTGCGGTAGCTGGTAATTCTAATCAATCATTAGATGAGCCAAATAAACAGCATTTCTTCTTTTCACTATAACAACTCACTATCTTTTGTTTAATCGCTGCAGAACTTCATTTGTGACTTGTGCTGCTCATGTAATTTTGAGAAGACGACAGCAGATCCACATTTCAGATGCCTCTGTTTTCCATTGAGGCGGTTTTTCAACGTCTTACATTCGATTCCATTCAGCAGAACCAGCTGAATCGACGACTGAGATCCAGGTTGCAGTCATAGTTAAGAACCTGTTAAAATTTCATAAAGATATTTGGTAATTTATCATTTCCCATCTCCAGTCAACCGTGTACCAAGATACTTAAAAATTTTTTCCTCGTTACGTTGATAGGCTTCAATGACAGTACCGCATTTTTTGTACCTATGTCAGTTTTTACTATATTTACCCATAGCCTTAAGTAAACCACCTTCATAGTGCTTACCGTTTGCAATCAGTACATAATGTCTAGGATACCTATGACAATACTGACTCCATTGACTTTTACACCCACTTCACTGTTATAAAAAATACTGAATAGTAAAAATGCACCCTTATCAGACCAAGAATGATCCTTTTTGGATGATTCACCATTTGTCTGAGCAATTTGTTTCTAATTTAACTGTATGTGTGTGAGTTTTGATGATGACTTCGATTTTCTTGAGAATTTGAGTCATTTTATTACGTTCTACTCTATCAATTTTTTTTAACAAGCAATGAAATGGACATGAGTTTACACGCTTATCAGATCAACATTGTAGCACCATCTATTATAAATAATTTCGCGCTACGAATTTATGGAAGTAACGTACCTTGTCTTTATCAGTCCTGCCCACAGGGTTACTATACCAACGACAGCTTGTGTTTCATTGTCATCGTCATTTTGACGAAACTAATCTAGGTACCAGATGTAATAATAGAGTCAGATTATACTGAGGACTTGAACCTACTATTAATATTTTCGGCGCTGATGTAATCCAAAAATTTCAACAATTACCTGAAATAAGTTATTTCAACAGTATCACTAGCCTCCTACAAATTATACATGCGGCGTGACAAATCATTCTGGTGACGTTTGTCGGTCACCAGTTCGCTTTATCTCCATCCATGGGAAGTTTACTGTGTGGAATGGACACTTGTGAAGCGGCGTACGCAGGCTAGAAACTCTGCAAGTAATTGGTCCACTGCATTATACATCCTGTCAAGCTGTCTTCAATGCAAAGATTAGTTTTGACACCATAGCGTTTTATTAAGCACAGTCCTGTCTGACGTGGTCGCCCTTTCTTTCCTGCAATCCGGTATCCAAATCTGCCAGCCAGTTTTAGGGCAACTACGTTTCAAATCTCTACGAAACGTCTCATTCATGAAGCTTTGTTAAAGGCCCCAAGCTACGTCAACTACAAGAAAAATAAAATTAACTTCCGGGCTAAAAGGATGACCCGTAACCACCAAGGTACACCCGCTACTGAACAAGACGCTGAAGTGGTATTTCAAGGAGCTGTAGCTAGGAAGGGTAGAGTGTTTGCCAGTTTTTCTATGTACAGATTTATTTGAAGGTCAATCAACTGGTGATTGGTAGGACACTGAGAACTGCAGTTTGTTTACGAAAGAGACTGCTTACTGAACAACTGTACGATATATACAGCAATTTCCACTCAAATGCATGGTTCTCCTGTCAGGTTGGACGAGCAGGGGAAAATGATTGCCTGCGCAGAAAGACAAAACCGTACGGCCACAGGCTTCTCTCTCTCGCCAAACAGTAAAGGGAATGCCTAACAACCGGTTTCCAGAAGGAAACCTACGTATGTTCCTCAGACACCTGCGTATCACTTCTGGAAAGATCGCGAAGATGAAATGTCAACATTCGACTTCTCTTCTTACCAGTGCTAAGTCACTAAAGAACACCCTTACCGTGTTCCACATGCTCTGGCTCTTCATGACACACGGGGTCCCACTACGCAAGGAACTTCAATACTGTTGGCCAAGGAACTGTTAATCAGTGGACCAGCATCAGCTTTTTGCATTTCTATATTAGTGAACTATTTTAAGTTAAGCCAGCTTCGATACATCCCGCAAGACGAGGTGATAAAATCCGTAACTCTCACAGCTTATCACAGCCCTGTAGCTCTCCAACTATACTCAGCTAAATTTCAAAATTGATCAATGGAATGGAAAAACAGACAGCCGAGCTGGGTGGCCGTGCGGTCTAAGGCGCCTTACCACGGTGTGTGTGTGTGTGTGTGTGTGTGTGTGTGTGTGTGTGTGTGTGTGTGTGTGTGTGTGTGTGTGTGTTGTACTTAGTGTAAGTATGTTTCACTTAGATTAAGTAGTGTGTAAGCCTAGGGACCGATGACTGCAGCAGTTTGGTCCCATAGGAACTTAAACACAAATTTAAAAACAAAAGACCGCTAACAATATATTTTTAACGTCACTCTGGTTCTCGGAAAAGTCTTCAGCAATCACAGGAGCCAGAACAGAAAAAAGACAACAGCCAATAGGCGTAAAGGCCAGACCAGAACAACATAACCGAATCAAATCCTCAACCTTGAACGGAAACAATACATTTTATTCATACTTCTTACAGAAAGCTCCAATTTTAACTCTTCAGTCAGTTCCCCGAGCCATCACAAAGCCGTCATCTCATTGCCGATTGGCTATTGCTGCAGCAAAATCCGCACCCTTAAAATCATGTACACCTGTGCTAAAAGACTCCAGAAGTTTTTCCTGCGTCTAGGATCCTTATCTCATCAGTACCCTAGCTTCAGGCGCTCTTTCCTGCACACAGACCCTTTCATTAGTTCAGTCTTGTCTACCAGGCGCGGATCCAATTCAGAGTGAGGGGAGGGGGGGGGGGGGGGGAGAGAGGTTATTGGGGTGACCATCACCACAAAAACAAACAAATATTCATGATTACATTACAATATTTTATATACTATACTTTATTATTAAAGTCTTAGGCATCTGTGGCACAACGAAAGTAAGTGATATATACAGGGTGTTACAAAAAGGTACGGCCAAACTTTCAGGAAACATTCCTCACACGAAGAAAGAAATGTTATGTGGACATGTCCGGAAGCGCTTACTTTCCATGTTAGAGCTCATTTTATTACTTCTCTTCAAATCACTTTAATCATAGAATGGAAACACACAGCAACAGAACTTACCAGCGTGACTTCAAACACTGTTACAGGAAATGTTCAAAATGTCCTCCGTTAGCGAGGATATATGCATCCACCATCCGTCGCATGGAATCCCTGATGCGCTGATGCAGCCCTGGAGAATGGCGTATTGTATCACAGCCGTCCACAATACGAGCACGAAGGGTCTCTACATTTGGTACCGGGGTTGCGTAGACACGAGCTTTCAAATGCCCCAATAAATGAAAGTCAAGAGGGTTGAGGTCAGGAGAGCGTGGAGGCCAAGGAATTGGTCCGCCTCTACAAATCAATCGGTCACCGAATCTGTTGTTGAGAAGCGTACGGACACTTCGACTGAAATGTGCAGGAGCTCCATCGTGCATGAACCACATGTTGTGTCGTACTTGTAAAGGCACATGTTCCAGCAGCACAGGTAGAGTATCCCGTATGAAATCATGGCGGTGAATCGAGGAAGTACAGTACATACTGACTAAACTAACATGAGCTCTAACATGGAAATTAAGCGTTTCCGGACACATGACCACATAACATCTTTTCTTTACGTGTGTGTGTGTGCATGATTCTCAAGCTCTGGATTGCTACAGCAGCCCCATAATAGGGTAATTCTGTAACGATGATTTTTTACTGTTGTACTGAATTTGAAGAACTTTTGATTTCAAGCAAAGAAAAGTCACGAGACACTATGGTAGCACTCCCCAACCCTTGATTAAAATGATCCCGCAAGGCTGCCTATCTATGCATTTCCTCTACAGTACCAACACGGAACGCTATGGAATCTAACACTGTCTGCCGTTGCTATCTGCAGCTAATAACACAATAGACTAGAAAAAAATAGAACTATAGGGGGAGGAGAAGGAGGAGGAGGAGGAGGAGGAGATCAGTGTTTAACGTCCCGTCGACAACGAGGTCATTAGAGACGGAGCGCAAGCTCGGGTGAGGGAAGGATGGGGAAGGAAATCGGCCGTGCCCTTTCAAAGGAACCATCCCGGAATTGCCTGAAGCGACTAAGGGAAATCACGGAAAACCTAAATCAGGATGGCCGGAGACGGGATTGAACCGTCGTCCTCCCGAATGCGAGTCCAGTGTGCTAAAAAGAACTATAGACGGGTTAGAAAATTTCTTGTGACCTCAAACGAAACATTCAGCATACCAAAAGCAAAGAAACCATTCCAAAGTGTGCGACTATATTTGTGGAAAATTCTTAAACCCGTCTCCGGCTACCGAGAAAAGGCGTTTCCAGCACCCGTGCAGTTCGGAACGCCTTGTGAAAATCTACGACTGCGGTGGTTTGCCGTGTCCTAAAAACTTCTTCGGACTGAAACTCAGATCGAATAATTACCCCGCTGACAAACTATCTCTGGCAGCATGGAAATACACTCCTGGAAATTGAAATAAGAACACCGTGAATTCATTGTCCCAGGAAGGGGAAACTGACACATTCCTGGGGTCAGATACATCACATGATCACACTGACAGAACCACAGGCACATAGACACAGGCAACAGAGCATGCACAATGTCGGCACTAGTACAGTGTATATCCACCTTTCGCAGCAATGCAGGCTGCTATTCTCCCATGGAGACGATCGTAGAGATGCTGGATGTAGTCCTGTGGAACGGCTTGCCATGCCATTTCCACCTGGCGCCTCAGTTGGACCAGCGTTCGTGCTGGACGTGCAAACCGCGTGAGACGACGCTTCATCCAGTCCCAAACATGCTCAATGGGGGACAGATCCGGAGATCTTGCTGGCCAGGGTAGTTGACTTACACCTTCTAGAGCACGTTGGGTGGCACGGGATACATGCGGACGTGCATTGTCCTGTTGGAACAGCAAGTTCCCTTGCCGGTCTAGGAATGGTAGAACGATGGGTTCGATGACGGTTTGTATGTACCGTGCACTATTCAGTGTCCCCTCGACGATCACCAGAGGTGTACGGCCAGTGTAGGAGATCGCTCCCCACACCATGATACCGGGTGTTGGCCCTGTGTGCCTCGGTCGTATGAAGTCCTGATTGTGGCGCTCACCTGCACGGCGCCAAACACGCATACGACCATCATTGGCACCAAGGCAGAAGCGACTCTCATCGCTGAAGACGACACGTCTCCATTCGTCCCTCCATTCACGCCTGTCGCGACACCACCGGCGCGTGAGCGGATGACGACCTAACGGTGTGCGGGACCGTAGCCCAGCTTCATGGAGACGGTTGCGAATGGTCCTCGCCGATACCCCAGGAGCAACAGTGTCCCTAATTTGCTGGGAAGTCGCGGTGCGGTCCCCTACGGCACTGCGTAGGATCCTACGGTCTTGGCGTGCATCCGTGCGTGGCTGCGGTCCGGTCCCAGGTCGACGGGCACGTGCACCTTCCGCCTACCACTGGCGACAACATCGATGTACTGTGGAGACCTCACGCCCCACGTGTTGAGCAATTCGGCGGTACGTCCAACCGGCCTCCCGCATGCCCACTATACGACCTCGCTCGAAGTCCGTCAGCTGCACATACGGTTCACGTCCACGCTGTCGCGGCATGCTACCAGTGTTAGACTGCGATGGAGCTCCGTATGCCACGGCAAACTGGCTGACACTGACGGCGGCGGTGCACAAATGCTGCGCAGCTAGCGCCATTCGACGGCCAACACCGCGGTTCCTGGTGTGTCCGCTGTGCCGTGCGTGTGATCATTGCTTGTATAGCCCTCTAGCAGTGTCCGGATCAAGTATGGTGGGTCTGACACACCGGTGTCAATGTGTTCTTTTTTCCATTTCCAGGAGTGTAGTACGTTACAAAATCACGCTGTTCAGAATTCAAGGAGAGGTATATAATCGACCATCATCCTAACGCTTCATCCGTGAATCGAATGGAAAGATAGACTGATATGTTGTGTAAGGGGACAATCAAAATGTTTCAGCTCGAGGGCGTTGCTGCAGCGTATATGCAACATAGCGCGACTCCGATGCTGGTATGTACGCAGCGACATGTAGGCAAGGGATTAATGTCTTTCAGGTGTGCGTGCAGTTGAGTGTAGAACCGTTGATGCTTGCGACGTTATTACCAAATGCGTTCAAGCAGGACCAACGTGCTGTTATCCTTTTCTTGGCTGCCGAAGGACAAACACACACTACTGGACATTAAAATTGCTACACCACGAAGATGACGTGCTACGGACGCGAAATTTAACCGACAGGAAGAAGATGCTGTGATATGCAAATGATTAGTTCAGAGCATTCACGCAAGGTTGGCGCCGATGGCGACACCTACAACGTGCTGACATGAGGAAAGATTCCAATCGATTTCTCATACACAAACAGCAGTTGACCGGCGTTGCCCGGTGAAAGGTGGTTGTGATGTCTCGTGTGAGGAGGATAAATGAGTACCATCACGTTTCCGACTTTGATAAACGTCCGATTGTAGCCTGTCGCGATTGCGGTTTGTCGTATCGCGACATTGCTGCTAGCGTGGGTCGAGATCCAATGAGTGTTGGCAGAATATGGAATCCGTAGGTTCAGGAGGGTAATGCGGAACGCCGTGCTGGATCCCAACGGCCTCGTATCACTAGCAGTCGAGATGACAGGCATCTTATCCGCATGGCTGTCACGAATCGTGCAGCCACGTCTCGATCCCTGAGTCAACAGGTGGGGAGGTTTGCAAGGCAACGAACCATCTGCACGAACACTTCGACGACGTTTGCAGCAGCACGGACATCAGCTCTGAGACCATGGCTGCGGTTACCATTGACGTTGCATCACAGACAGGAGCGCCTGCGATGGTTTACTGAACGACGAACCTGGGTGCACGAATGGTAAAACATTTTTTCGGATGAATTCAGGTTGTGTTTACAGCATCATGATGGTTGCATCCGTGTATGGGGACATCACGGTGAACGCACATTGGAGGCGTGTATTCGTCATCGCAATACTGGCCTATCACCCGGCGTGATGGTATGGGGTGCTATTGGTTACACGTCTTGGTCACCTCTTGTTCGCATTGACGGCACTTTGAACAGTGGACGTTACATTTCAGATGTGTTACTACTCGTGGCTCTACCCTTCATTCGATCCCTGCGAAACCCTACATTTCAGCAGGTCCTGTACGAGCCTTTCTGGATACAGAAAATGTTCGACTGCTGCACTGGCCGCACACTCTTCAGGTCTCTCACCAATTTAAAACGTCTGGTCAATGGTGGCCGACCAACTGGCTCGTCACAATACGCCAGTCGCTACTGTTGATGAACTGTGGTATCGTGTTGAAGCTGCATGGGCAGCTGTACCTGTACACGCCACCCAAGCTCTGTTCGACTCAATGCCCAGGCGTATCAAGGCCGTAATAACGGCCAGAGGTGGTTGTTCTGGGTACTGATTTCTCAGGATCTATGCACCCAAACTGCGTGAAATGTATCACATGTCAGTTCTAGTATAATATATTTGTCCAATGAATACCCGTTTATCATCTGCATTTCTTCTTGGTGTAGCAATTTTAATGGCCAGTAGTGTAGGTAGACATCCATCTGACAATAATGAATTTGTATGGGGCAGTACGTCTCTCAAAAAACTACGTTGTGGAATGTTGCGCCGAAGGATGCTGCTGCTTCATGCTAACGCTCGTCCCCTATTTGCAAACGTCATAACACAGAAATCACCCTAACTCGAGGGGGAGACACCCTACAATTCTAATCTCTCCCATGCGATCATCACTCCTTCGGTCACTACAAGGCCTTGAAGGATCGACGATTCTAGTCGGACTATGATGTGCAGCAGGCACTGACGGCAGAACACTGTGTTTTACCACGTGGCCATCTCCAACATGGTGCGTTGGTGGGATGATTGTCTCCATGCTCGTGGCGATTTGGCGTAAGTGGCATACAGATTTTGGACTGTACGGCCTTTGAACGGTAACTATTCGATTGCCCCCCTTATAAATTACAAAAATCTCTGCCATGATTCACATATATATTGTCTTATATTGTGTAAGTAGGCTGTTTAGGTTTTCTTACGGGTAACGCCACGTAGCGCTCTGTATGAAAATCACTGGCTCTGCTGTGTGCTGTCTGTGGCTGGTTGGCATTGTTGAAATATTCGCTATTATAGTGTTGGGCAGTTGGATGTAAACAGCACGTAGCGTTGCGCAGTTGGAGGTGAGCCGTCAGCAGTGGTGGATGTGGGGAGTGAGATGGCGGAGTTTTGAGAGCGGATGATCTGGACGTGTGTCCATCAGAGAGAGTATATCTGTAAGACTGGATGTCATGAAGTGATACATATATTATGACTTTTGAACACTATTAAGGTAAATACATTGCTTGTTCTCTATCAAAATCTTTCATTTGCTAACTATGCCCATCAGTAGTTAGTGCCTTCAGTAGTTTGAATCTTTTATTTAGCTGGCAGTAGTGGCGCTCGCTGTATTGCAGTAGTTCGAGTAACGAAGATTTTTAATGAGGTAATTGTTTTGTGAAAGGTATACGTTAATGTTAGTCAGAGCCATTCTTTTGTAGGGATTTTTGAAAGTCAGATTGCGTTGCGCTAAAAAATATTGTGTGTCAGTTTAGTGTTGATCAGAATAAGTAAAGATAGTAATGTCTGAGTACGTTCAGTTTTTACTCAGCTGTTTGAAAGTCAAATAATGTAAGAGGTGTATTAGCACAGTAATCCATTAATTTTTTTAAGGGGGCGTTTCAATTGTATGCCTGCCCGCGCAACTGACCGTGCTATTGCGTATAATAGGGTAAAACGTTCATTATTGATCGATTTATCTGTTGACGATAAATCGCTGGAAACAGTTGTAAGGTGAAAACCGTTGCACAAATCCGTGACCGGGCTATTGGCTTACTGTAGGTAGAGAGCAATCTTTCTTCGCCGCGGCGTTAGGAGGGGTAGGGTGGCAAACAATTCATTCAGACCGCCTTTTACCCACAGGAAATATGCCCGGTACTCATTTGATAGCAGGATAAATGGATCCAGGACAGTACTGGATGGACTGAGACGTAGAAAAATCCCCGTCCGTAACCGGGGATGAATCCGGTACCCCAAGGACCAAGTCCAGTGGTCTATCCGCTGACTGCCACAACTGGAAACAGCAACGATTGTTAAGTATATAGGCGTCACAATGCGGAACGACTAAGTGAAATCGCATATAATTTATTGTCGAAAGATCAGAAGCCAGGATGAGATTTAATGGAAGAACCCTTAGGAAATTTATATCATCGTGAGAAGAAAGCTTGCGAAACACTCATTCTAGCCATTCTTGAGTACTGTCCACCAGTCACTATAATCGGGTTGGATTATTACCAAATAAAGAGCGGCGAGTTTAGTCACAGATTCGTTGCGGAAAATCTCTACAAACTCCAGTGGCTGTCTACGAAAGATACTATGTGCATTGGGGAGTTGTTTGCTGCTGATATTTCGAGGGAGTACGTTCCAATGAGAGTCCGTCAACATAATACTTCCTCTAGTGAAATTACCGCGACGAGGTAATAGAAATCTTCCTATGCATTACTCACAAATAGAACAGGAAGTGAAAACAACAGAAATACCTCGGCCACACAACCTGTTTGCGTAGTATAAACGCAGATGTGAAGGTAGACTACATCTACATCTGTACTCTGCGAACCACTGTGTAGTGCATGGCAGATTGTACGTCCCATTGTACCACTTAGTAGGTTATTTTCCCCATTGCACTCACATATGGAGCTCGGGAAGAATGAGTGTTTAAACGCCTACGTATGTCCTAAAATTGGCCTCATCGTGTCCTCACGAGCCCTACGGGACCGGTACGCAGAGTGTTTTAGTATATTCATAGGGTCATCGTTTAAAGCCAATTCTGCAAACTTTGTAAATAGGCTTTCTCGGGATAGTTTTTGTGCATCTTGAAAGTCTGCCAGTTGAGTTTCTTCAGCACCTCTGTGACAGTCCCACGGGTCAGACAAATCTGTCATTCGGGCTCCCAATCTCTATTTACGTTCAATATCCCTCGTTAATTCTATTTGGTCCGAATTCCACACACTTCAGCAATATTCTAGGATGGTTCGCACGGTTGTTTTGCACCCAGTCTCTTTTGAAGACTGACTACACTTTCCTGGTATTTCACAAATAAACCGCATTCTTTCACGTGCTTTACTCGTGACCCAGTCTACGTGATAATTCTTTTTTATATCCCTAATTGTTACACCCAAGTATTCGTATGAGTTAACTGCTCCCAAATGTGGCTCACTGATAATATAGTCAGCGGATACTACGTTTCTTCACTGTGTGAAGTGCACAATTTTACATTACATATACTGACCTCCAGGACATCACACACTCCTGCTGCGATGGGGTCGAGATCCGTCTTGCATGAACCACGTCTTTGCTGAATCAGGGTCACTTTGGATAATGGGGATGAAATCATCTTTCAAAATCTTCACGTACTGTTCGGTAATCAAAGTGCCGTCAAGGAATATCACACCGATTGTTCAGTGATTGAACGTTGCACGCCATACGCTCATTGAGGGCGAAGTGACTTGTCGATCGCGAAACGCGGATTCTCAGCGCTCCAAATGCGCCAATTTTGCTTATTGACGAACCTATCCAAATTAAAGTGGGCTTCGTCGCTAAACTAAACCATATTCACATCGAAGTCCTGTTTGTCAATTTTGTGGACAACAGTGTTGGCGAAACACAACCGCTGATCCATGGCCCTAGGGCTTAAATGGTTGATGGGTTTGAATTTTGTATGGGAAGATGGCTAGGAGAAATTTAAGGATGTAGAAGCTTATCTCACTAGGGGTAAGATAGATACTGCCTACAGGAAAATTAGAGAGACCTTTGGAGAGAAGAGAACCACTTGTATGAATAGCAAGAGCTCAGATGGCAACCCAGTTCTAAGCAAAGAAGGGAAGGCAGAAAGGTGGAAGGAGTATATAGAAGGTTTATACAAGGGCGATGTACTTGAGGACAATATTATGGAAATGGAAGAGGATGTAGATGAAGATGAAATGGGAGATACGATACTGCGTGAAGAGTTTGAGAGAGCACTGAAAGACCTGAGTCGAAACAAGGCCCGCGAAGTAGACAACATTCCATTAGAACTACTGACGGCCTTGGGAGAGCCAGTCATGACAAAACTCTACCAGCTGGTGAGCAAGATGTATGAGACAGGTGAAATACCCTCAGACTTCAAGAAGAATATAATAATTCCAATCCCAAAGAAAGCAGGTGCGGACAGACGTGAAAATTACCCAACTATCAGTTTAATAAGTCACAGCTGCAAAATACTAACGCGAATTCTTTACAGACGAATGGAAAAACTGGTAGATGCGGACCTCGGGGAGGATCAGTTTGGATTCCGTAGAAATGTTGGAACACGTGAGGCAATACCGACTTTACGACTCATCTTAGAAGCTAGATTAAGGAAAGGCAAACCTACGTTTCTATCATTTGTAGACTTACAGAAAGCTTTTGACAATGTTGACTGGAATCCTCTTTCAAATTCTGAAGGTGGCAGGGGTAAAATACAGGGAGCGAAAGGCTATTTACAATTTGTACAGAAACCAGATGGCAGTTATAAGAGTCGAGGAAATGAAAGGGAAGCAGTGGTTGGGAAAGGAGTGAGACAGGGTTGTAGCCTCTCCCCGATGTTATTCAATCTGTATATTGAGCAAGCAGTAAAGGAGACAAAAGAAAAATTCGGTGTAGGTATTAAAATTCATGGAGAAGAAGTAAAAACTTTGAGGTTCGCCGATGACATTGTAATTCTGTCAGAGACGGCAAAGGATTTGGAAGAGCAGTTGAACGGAATGGACAGTGTCTTGAAAAGAGGATATAAGATGAACATCAACCAAAGCAAACCGAGGATAATGGAATGTAGTCTAAGTCGGGTGATGCTGAGGGAATTAGATTAGGAAACGAGACACTTAAAGTAGTAAAGGAATTTTGCTATTTGGGGAGCAAAATAACTGATGATGGTCGAAGTAGAGAGGATACAAAATGTAGACTGGCAATGGCAAGGAAAGCGCTTCTGAAGAAGAGAAATTTGTTAACATCGAGTATAGATTTATGTATCAGGAAGCCGTTTCTGAAAGTATTTGTATGGAGTGTAGCCATGTATGGAAGTGAAACATGGACGATGAATAGTTTGGACAAGAAGAGAATAGAAGCTTTCGAAATGTGGTGCTACAGAAGAATGCTGAAGATTAGATTGGTAGATCACGTAACTAATGAGGAGGTATTTAATAGGATTGGGGAGAAGAGACGTTTGTGGCACAACTTGACCAGAAGAAGGGATCGGTTGGTAGGACATGTTCTGAGGCATCAAGGGATCACCAATTTAATATTGGAGGGATCACCAATTTAATATTGGAGGGCAGCGTGTAGGGTAAAAATCGTAGAGGGAGACCAAGAGATGAATACACTAAGCAGATTCAGAAGGATGTAGGTTGCAGTAGGTACTGGGAGATGAAGCAGCTTGCACAGGGTAGAGTAGCATGGAGAGCTGCATCAAACCAGTCTCAGGACTGAAGACGACAACAACAACAAACATGGGAAGTTATGCCCGTCTTTAACAACAATTTGTCGCAGTCTCTTTCGATTGATTCCCACCTGTTGTGCAGCTCGTCTGATCGATTTCATGGGTCTGGTTTGAAACACAGCGCGTGTCGTCTTTCTGTTTTCAGGGGTCTTCACCCTTTCTGGACGACCGACACTGCCAACACAGTGATCATGAACAATACCCTTTCTGTCAAACTTGCGAATCAAATTCTTGACTGTTAGCGCACTTGGACTCGTTGTCTTCAGCTTTAACTCTGTCGGAAACTTGGGCTGCTAATTCTGGCATAGTAGGCCTTCACAAGCGCTATACGCTCAGGCATGTTGTACCGTGACATTTTCACGTTTAAATGGCCTACAACAACAAAGCGAGTACGGATACTAATTGCCATCATCCTGCGCGGCCAACCGTGCAGTTTGAAGCCCTAACGCAAACTTTTCTGGAGTTGATGATTTTATTTCATATAGTTGAATAATTGTCACCCTGTACAATATGAACAGCAAGGGTCCCAACACGCTTTTCTGGGCACACCCGGAGTTACTTCTCCGTTTGTCGATGACTAAGTTAATTTGCTGCGTCCTCCGTGCCAAAAAATCCTCAATCTAGTCACAAATTTCACTTGATACCCCCATGAGATCGTGCTTTTGGGATCTATCTGCACTAGAAATTGGGCACCTCGTGTATTAGCAATATTGATGCAGGCTGTTTTAATGTTGGTAGTTAAAAATTCTACGTATGTGCCCACTGTTTTGCGTCCACCGCTCGTGTTATTTAACAAGAGAAAGATTATATCTTAAGCATATCTGTACGCTGTTGGTCGAGTCTCTTGGCGAGACGGAACGTCGTCGTCTTGCATTTAACGAGGAACGAAATATTCGCTAACGCCTTTAAATGGCTATCCCACGCCTCAATCTCAGCCTTTCAGACGGTTATTCGAAAGCTCTGTCCTGGCGGCGGACTTTCTCCACCAAATGATACAGTTTTCACTTCTCCTCTACTCAAATAACAACCTGGCACTTATAAATCAGCAGGCGATTGTACGAGGGAACTGGCCATGCGAGCTCGGGACGTGTCCACTAGCATAAGCGAGCCAGCCAAGCTTTGCTCCGTGCGCACTGCAGGCTGGCGAAAAATGAAACAAGGCGAGAGCGGCGGTGACCTTGCGGATCGGCGCGCGCGCCCTGTCCGCTTCCTGTTCACAAACACGTCCCCCGCCCTGCCACCTGGTGACCGCACAGCGCACCAGAGAGCATTCCTCTTACGGCACACCAGCCGCCAATTCTGACTTACTGTTAACCCACCAAGCTAACGAATGTAACATACTTCCTACAGTGGATATACGTATCCTGGAAACAGCCAACTGAACGTTAATATTAAGAGGGCGTAGATGAAGCATGGGTAAGACATCGTAATGTCAGAAGAATTCGACGGAATTTGAACATGAAACTTTAAGTAAACGATAATCCCTTAAAATTTCGCAAATTCTCTGGAATTTGACAAAATTGTTGCATCTAATATGCAAGAAATACGAGACATGCGAAATTACATCAGGCTTGAAGAAGAAGCGTAAGTTCCATTTCCATAGAAAGGCTGTGCTGACAGGTGTGAATGTTGCCGTACCATCAGTTTACAAAGTAATTGTTACAAAATGCCGACATGAATTATAAACGGAATAATGGAAAAACTTTTAGAAGCAGACCTAGGGGAAAATGAGTTTGGATCCATGAGAAATGTAGAAACACTGTAGTCAATACTGACTATGACCTTCCTTGGGAGGTGAGTATTAGAAAGGTACACCTCCGCTTACAGCAGTTTTAGATTCAGAGAAAGCTTTTGTCGATGTTAACTGGAATGTTCTCCCTGATACTGCGAATGTAGCCGGGATAAAATACGGGGAGGGAAACCAGATTTCTGTTGTAAAAAATTGACATAGAAGGGAAGGAGTGGCTGAGAAGGGGTTGAAGTTTTAGCCTACCCCCGATGTTCTTCAAACTGCACACTGAGCAAGCATTAAAGGTAACCAACGAAAATGTTTGGGAGGGAATTATGAAGTTCAGACAAAAGACAGAAAGAACTTTCAGGCCTGTCGACGACATTGTAATTCTGACTGACGGCGAAGGACACTGAAGAGCAGTTTAACGCTATGGCCCGTGTCTTGAGAAGACGCTACAAAATGAGCATCAACAAAAGGAATGCAAAGGTAATGGAATGCGGTCGAATTAAATCAGTCGATGCTGAGCAAATTAGATTAGGGAATCACACGAAAGGTGGTAGATGAGTTGGGTAATCAAAATACGCGACGATGGCTGAAGTAGAGGAGATATAAAGCGCACACTGGAAATAGTAAGGAAGTAGTTTATCGAAAGAGCAACTTGCTAACATCGAACTAAATTTAAGTCTTTTCTGAAATTATTTGTGTAGTGTAAAGCTGTGTTCGGAAGCGGGACAAAGACGATAAACAGTCCGGACAAGAAGTGACTAGAACCTTCTCAAATGGGCTCCTATAAAGTAGAACACTGGAGAGTAGATATACCGATTGGATAACTGATGACTAAATACTGATTAGAATCGGGGAATGAAAGTTTATGACTGACTAAAAGAAGGTATCTGTCGGTAAGGTATATTCGGAGTCAGGCAAATGCCGGGATGGTTCCTTTGAAAGGGCACGGCCGATTTCCTTCCCCATCCTTCCCTCACCCGAGCTTGCGCTTCGTCTCTAATGACCTCGTTGTCGACGGGACGCTAAACACTATTCTCCTCCTCCGTATTAAGCAGTTGTCAATTTGGTAATGGAGCAAGAGGGTGGGGGAGGGGATGGGGAGATTATCGGGGGGAGACCTTTGTTTGCCTACGCGAAGTAGAGTATAGACTAGACTGGAAACTTGCGTTCACCAGGTCTTCGTAGGCCAGAGTGGCCGAGCGGTTCTATTCGCTTCAGTTTGGAACCGCGCGACCGCTACGTCGCAGGTTCGAATCCTGCCTCGGGCAAGGATGTGAGTGATGTCCTTAGGTTAGTTAGGTTTAAGTAGTTCCAAGTTCTAGGGGACTGATGACCTCAGACGTTAAGTCCCATAGTGCTCAGAGCCATTTTTGAACCAGGTCTTCGTCGTACTGACGATTTCAAATTGATTCCATATTTCTAAATTTCCAGAAGGCTTTTGACACTGTACCACTCAAGTGGCCTGTAGAAATTGCGTGCTTATGGCATAGCGTCTCAGTTATCTGACTGGATTCGTGATTTCCTGTCAGAGGGGTCACAAGTCTTAGTAACTGACGGAATGTCGAGTAAAACAGAAGCGATTTCTGGCTTTCCCCAAGAAATGTTATGGGCGCTTTGCTGTTTCTTATCTATAGAAACAATTTAGGAGACAATCTAAGCAGCAGTCTTAAGTTGCTTGCTGATAAAGCTGTCGTTACCGATTAGTGAAGTTATCAGACGATCAAAACAAATTGCAAAACTATTTAGAAAAGATGTCTGTATAGTGCAAAATTGGAAATTGACGATAAATAACGAAAAGTGTGAGGCCAACCACATGAGTGCTAAAAGGAATCCGTTAAACTTCGGGGACACGATAAATCAGTCTTATCTAAAAGCCGTCAATTCAATTAAATACCTGTGAATTACAATAACGAACAACTTAAATTGGAAGGAACACACAGAAAATGTTGTGGCGAAGGTTAACCGAAAGACTGCGTTTTATTGGCAGGACACTTAGGAAATTTAACAGATCTACTAAAGAGACGGACAACACTACGCTTGTCCGTCCTCATTTAGAATATTACTGCGCGATGTGGGATCGTTACCAGAGAGGATTGACGGAGTACATCGAGAGAATTCAGAGGACAGCACGTTTTGTATTCTCGTGAAACAGGGGAGAGTGTCACTGAAATGACAATATTTGGGGTGGACATAATTAAAACAAAGACTTTTTCGTTGCGACGGAATCTTCTTACGAAATTTCTATCACCAGCCTTCTCCTCCGAATGCGAAAATATTTTATTGACGGCTAGCTACATAGGGAGAATCCATCACCATAATACACTCCTGGAAATTTAAATAAGAACGCCGTGAATTCATTGTCCCAGGAAGGGGAAACTTTGACACATTCCTGGGGTCAGATACATCACATGATCACACTGACAGAACCACAGGCACATAGACACAGGCAACAGAGCATGCACAATGTCGGCACTAGTACAGTGTATATCCACCTTTCGCAGCAATGCAGGCTGCTATTCTCCCATGGAGACGATCGTAGAGATGCTGGATGTAGTCCTGTGGAACGGCTTGCCATGCCATTTCCACCTGGCGCCTCAGTTGGACCAGCGTTCGTGCTGGACGTGCAAACCGCGTGAGACGACGCTTCATCCAGTCCCAAACATGCTCAATGGGGGACAGATCCGGAGATCTTGCTGGCCAGGGTAGTTGACTTACACCTTCTAGAGCACGTTGGGTGGCACGGGATACATGCGGACGTGCATTGTCCTGTTGGAACAGCAAGTTCCCTTGCCGGTCTAGGAATGGTAGAACGATGGGTTCGATGACGGTTTGGATGTACCGTGCACTATTCAGTGTCCCCTCGACGATCACCAGAGGTGCACGGCCAGTGTAGGAGATCGCTCCCCACACCATGATGCCGGGTGTTGGCCCTGTGTGCCTTGGTCGTATGCAGTCCTGATTGTGGCGCTCATCTGCACGGCGCCAAACACGCATACGACCATCATTGGCACCAAGGCAGAAGCGACTCTCATCGCTGAAGACGACACGTCTCCATTCGTCCCTCCATTCACGCCTGTCGCGACACCACTGGAGGCGGGCTGCACGATGTTGGGGCGTGAGCGGAAGACGGCCTAACGGTGTGCGGGACCGTAGCCCAGCTTCATGGAGACGATTGCGAATGGTCCTCGGCGATACCCCAGGAGCAACAGTGTCCCTAATTTGCTGGGAAGTGGCGGTGCGGTCCCCTACGGCACTGCGTAGGATCCTACGGTCTTGGCGTGCATCCGTGCGTCGCTGCGGTCCGGTCCCAGGTCGACGGGCATGTGCACCTCCCGCCGACCACTAGCGACAACATCGATGTACTGTGGAGACCTCACGCCCCACGTGTTGAGCAATTCGGAGGTACGTCCACCCGGCCTCCCGCATGCCCACTATACGCCCTTGCTCAAAGTCCGTCAACTGCACATACGGTTCACGTCCACGCTGTGGCGGCATGCTACCAGTGTTAAAGACTGCGATGGAGCTCCGTATGCCACGGCAAACTGGCTGACACTGACGGCGGCGGTGCACAAATGCTGCGCAGCTAGCGCCATTCGACGGCCAACACCGCGGTTCCTGGTGTGTCCGCTGTGCCGTGCGTGTGATCATTGCTTGTACAGCCCTCTCGCAGTGTCCGGAGCAAGTATGGTGGGTCTGACACACCGGTGTCAATGTGTTCTTTTTTCCATTTCCAGGAGTGTAAAATCAGGGAAATGAGAGCTAGCACGGAAAAGTGTAGCTGTTCGTTTTTTTCGCGCGCTGTACAAGATTGGAATAATAGAGAATTATTCTGAAGATGGTTCGATGAACCGTCTATCGGGCACTTAAATGTGATTTGCAGAGTACCCAAGTAAACGTAAATGAAAAAAGAATCACTTGCGTGCAGGCAGAATGTGCTTCCATCGCTGAAGACCACGCCGCGCCATTCCATCTCCCAAGTGATGTAACGGCTCCAGTCGAGCCGTGCACGTCGATAATGCGGCATAAGGACCATCCAAAGACTCGGTAGGCCACAATTTGACATCTTTCAAATTCGCTCAGTTGGCAGGACGAAGCAGGAGTGTCCCCGTGGCGTGGTTACCTGCTTGCTTCACACGTTTACGCCACAATGAGCCCTCTGGGTGTGAGTATTCCCTACTGAAGCGTAGACACAGATGCCATCCTGGCTCGAATGGCTCTGAGCACTAGGCGACGTAACTTCTACATCTACATCCATACTCCGCAAGCCACCTGACGGTGTGTGGCGGAGGGTACCCCGAGTACCTCTATCGGTTCTCCCTTCTATTCCAGTCTCGTATTGTACGTGGAAAGAAGGATTGTCGGTATGCTTCTGTGTGGGCTCTTATCTCTCTGATTTCATCCTCATGGTCTCTTCGCGAGATATACGTAGGAGGGAGCAATATACTGCTTGACTCTTCGGTGAAGGTATGTTCTCGAAACTTCAACAAAAGCCCGTACCGAGCTACTGAGCGTCTCTCCTGCAGAGTCTTCCACTGGAGTTTATAATCTCCGTAACGCTTTCGCAATTACTAAATGATCTTGTAACGAAGCGCGCTGCTCTCCGTTGGATCTTCTCTATCTCTTCTATCAACCCTACCTGGTGCGGATCCCACACTGCTGAGCAGTATTCAAGCATTGGGCGAACAAGTGTACTGTAACCTACTTCTGAGGTCATCAGTCGCCTAGAACTTAGAACTAATTAAACCTAACTAACCTAAGGACATCACACACATCCATGCCCGAGGCAGGATTCGAACCTGCCATCCTGGTAGCCATGCCACTACGCTATCTGTTGGGGGACGACATTGAAACCATTATCAGTACATATACTATCCCACAGGTGGCATATGCCATGAGATCAAAACCGCCGTCGTCTTCCGTTGTGCACTAATGTTTTTCCAGCGATGTATTATCCTACATTTAGGGTTCGGCTATCTGTGTATTTTCCACAGTATTTGATTCACACGAATTGCGTACAGAGCCAAATACTTCAGCCAAGACGACAATGAAACTTCCTGGCAGAGTAAAACTGTGTGCCGGACAGATAGTAACTCGGGTCCAGAGTTCGAGTCTCGGTCCGGCACACAGTTTTAATCTGTCAGGAGGATCAGCGCACACTCCGCTGCAGAGTGAAAATTTGATTCAAGGCGGCAATCCTTCGCGGTTCACTATGATCTCCGTATACAACCCGTTTCAAAGAAGTTCTCTATTAACACTTCAGAATTAATGTTGCCGTCACCAGTCCGAAGAATGGTTTGCTTCATGTTTTCTTTTTATATAAATAGCTCGCAGAAAGGAAAGGATTTCGGTTTGCCTCTTGGTTCGGTACACAGTTTGAATCCTTAGTATGTAATTTACTTTCATATTTGTTTGGAATCCTGCAAATATCACCCATTTAGTCAGCTAAATGGTACAGACGTAAGTAACTAACTCTTACAAAAGATATGACTAGATTGTCATGACATGAAATGAACGAAAGCCCGATTCCTTGACTGCTTCATATTAGGCAAACAGATTAGGATGCAAAACAATGGAACGACACTCAAAATTTTGTATCAGGAGATTTAAGTAAAGTCTCAACTTTTCCACGACATTCTCAATGAACAGCTTTCTTTCACTACATCTACATCACCACTCCGCAATTCACATTCAAGTGCTTGGCAGAGGGTTCATCAAACCACAATCATTCTCTCTCCCTACCATTCCACTCCCGAACAGGGCGCGGGAAAACGAACACCTAAACCTTTCTGTTCGAGCTTTGATTTATTTTATATTGATTATCATTCCTACCTATATTTTCGCATTCGGAAGAGAAAGTTGGTGACTGAAATTTCGTAAATAGATATCGCCGCGACGAAAAACGTCTTTGCTTTAATGACTTCCATCCCAACTCGCTTATCGTATCTGCCACACTCTCTCCCCTATTACGTGATAATACGAAACAAGCTGCTCTTTTTTTTGCACCCTTTCGATGTCCTCCGTCAATCCCACCTGGTAAGGATACCACACCGCGCAGCAATATTCTAAAGGACGAACTAGTGTAGTGTAAGCGGTCTCTTTAGAGGACTTTTAGCAGTCACTCATTCAAGCACAGCTTTCATGTGATTGTGCCGCTTCATATCAAGTTGTGCTATTTGCAGAAATTTAATCTAAGCAACAGAGTGCTGCAGCTTAGCGATGATCACGTAAAGCTACTATGGTGTTCGCGAACCATCTCTGTTTTATGCGAATTGTCTAGCATTTAATCACATTTAAGACGGGCGGACATATAAGAAGCAGAAGTTTTCTGGAAATTTGTTTGGAATTTCCTTAAGCTATCCAGCAACGCTGCTTTGCTGTAGACAACAGTGTCCGAAGTTTACGTCAGAATGCTGCTACTGATACCGTTCTTTGTTATTTTGAGTTTTATCTAACTTCCTTCAGTCACACTTCACGTTATTTCTGTTGGTGACGAATACTCGCCGTGTAAGTTATGGCTTCCATTTCTCATGAATCATTCTTGTCAATAACACACTCAGGAATACGGTCATAAAACCTGCATACGCCTTGTTGTGCTGTATCCCAGTTCGTGCCTAGGATTCAGTGCGGACACTATAATTTGTCAGATGAGCTGCTCTAACGGTGAGGCCCTGACGGAACGTCTCACTAATAGCGCGATCGCGTGTACCACTACGGCTTGTTAGGTTAACGCTGACACAGTTCTTGCGTCTTACACTGGAATGGCACCGCTAGGTGGAAACCAGCGGCAAAACAAGACGATATGAAGACCGACCACAGTGATCACGGAACCAACATTCATTTGAAAGTTATTCTAGATAAAAGAAGAATGAAACACACATCCGCGAACGTTCACGTAACTCTGCTGGCGTCATCCCGAAGAGAGTACTCTCGATACGTTGTTACGAAAATGATGTTGAAATGCACAACAGTGACCAAAACTTTACGTGTTCAGTAGGATGAAACAGTAAGTTGCGAAGACAGCAGAAGTTTTATTGACGTGTTTCGTCTTTTTGAAGCATCTTCCGAATTTATACATGAGAAAAGTGCGTAAAAACAGATTGGGGGTATGGTACTATCTAGCATGGGGTGGTAAAAACTCTTTTTAAAATGCTATGAAACATCAGATTGAAAAAGGGGGGGGTTTGGAATCAGATCTGCCCAAGCCACGAGTACGCACTGGCGACCTCTTGATACAAAGGCTAATTCTGTGATTTCTATGTACTTTCGAAGACAAAAATTCCTGCTAAGAAATTCATGTTTACAAATTATATGACAATGTTGAGCAATACAGTCTCAATGATTGCAGGAAGATGTGTGTTGTGTGTTCATAGCTGAAAATCTGTCTTCGTGGTCGTCTTAAGCGGAAATTTGCTAACAAATTTCTCTTGTAGCTGTAAATACAGGGTTATTCATGTGAGAATTCAGAAGACACTGTGCGAAAGACGAAAATACTAAATATCAGAATAAGAGCAACTCTCCAATATGCGCCGTGGAGTCGTAGCTATAGAGCCCACATACAGAGAGGGAGTGGTCAATGCTCGTTAGACAATAGATATTATGCACATGCGGTCGCCATTTTTCTTTTGCCAGAATTCGGGGGAGAAATACTGTCGGCTGTTGCCTATCAGAAGACATGGATTTGACATATTATAGCAAAAACTCTGGCTTCTTGTTTACAATGTGACTACCATACATTTAATTTAGAGTAAATGTAAGTGTGGTGTGGTACGGTGTATTAGGCATTTATTACAACGCCCCGAGGAAAATGGGAAATGATCACAAAAAATGCGTTTCATTTTTATTATTTTCGACGCTCTGAATGCGTTTCAGATTTTCCTGCTTGGATATTAAGTGTTCAAGTTTTTAGCCTCTAAAATTTATATAGTTTTTTTTGTTCCCAGCTAATATATTATACCGGAAAAATTCAGAAGCCATAATTCTGTAATGATGTTTAGAAACGCTATGGAACGAAAGCATGACTTTCGAAAACTAAACTGTTACTAGAGATACTCGCAAAGTCATGCCATTAGTAATTAAATATTAAATTATTATGATTCTGGATTCGTTAATTGATATTTCAATTCGATAAGTGCAATTCAAATAAAAGTGAAGTAATTTGGTGAGAGGGAGAATCTAACTGCGACAGTATGGTTTACAAACTTTAATACAGGCTCTACACGTGATGTTACGACAGACAGACGAAGTGTTTCTGTAGATGATAAGTTTAGCCGCAATTTTTGCGAAGGACCTAAAGGTGTTCAGAAAGGATAGGCTAAATACGGTTGGCAGTGGTGTGTTTGTTCCCGTTACAAATAGTTTATATCTTAGTGAAATTGAAGTAGACAGCTTCTGTGAATTAGTATGGGTAGAAGTCACTAATGGCAACAGGAATTGATAACAATCTTTTAACCGAGCTCCCAAGTCAGAATATGCAATTGCGGGAAGGTACAAAGAAAACTTGAGCCTAATTTCAAACACATATCCGACTCATACATTTGTAGTTGGTTGTGACTTCAATTTAAGCACAGAATGTTGGCGAAAATACAAGTTTAAATCCGGAGATACGCATAAAACATCATCCGAAATTGTGCTACGCGCATTCGCTGAAAATTATTTAGAGTAATTACTTCACGAGCCCACTGACAGTAAACGGTTGTGAAAACACACTTTACCTTTTCAGAACAAATAATCCTGAGCTAATAACGAGCCTCAAACTGGATAGAGGGAATTTTAACCACATGGTTGTCGTATCAAGATTGAATATTTTAACTCCCAAATTTTCCAAAAATAGACAAAAAATATACCTATTCAAAAAGGTAGATAAAAATTAGCTTGACGCCTTTCTGAGAAACAATCTCCATTCCTTCCAAATTAACAATGTACCGGTAATTGTAGATCAGGCGTGGCTTTAATTCAAAGAGATAGTATCGACAAGAGTTGAGATTTATGCCGAATAAAGTAACAAGTGACGAAGTTGATCCCCTTGGTACACAAATCGGGTCAGAACACTGTTGTAGAAACAACGAAGAAAGCAGTAGCTCCTTACTTAATCATACACAACAGCTCGCTCCACGAAAGATCCGTACCGAAAGACTAGAAAGTTGCACAAGTCACACCAATATTGAAGAAAGACAATCCGAGTAATCCACTAAATTACAGGCCAACATTGTTAACGTCGATATGCAGCAGGGTTTTGTAACACATATTGCGTTCAAGTATTATGAATTTCCTCTAAGAGAACTGTCTATTGACACTGTCAAACACGGATTTAGAAAACATCGTTCCTGAGAAACGTAACAGCTCTGTACTTAAACGAAGTGCTGAGTGCTATCGACAAAGGATTTCAGATTGATTCCGAGTTTTTAGATTGATTCCGAGTATTTAGATTTCCAAAAGGCTTTTGACACAGTGCTTTGAAATATCGTCAAGTATGTGACTGCACATGATTTTCTGTCAGATGTCACAGTTCTTAGTAACTGAGGGAAAGTCATCTAGTGAAATGGTAGTAATTTCTGGCGTTCCCCAAGTTAGTGTCATAGGACATCTACATCTACATGATTACTCTGCAATTCACATTTAAGTGCTTGGCAGAGGGTTCATCGAACCACAATCACACTATCTCTCTCTATCATTCCACTCCCGAACAGCGCGCGGGAAAAACCAACACCTAAACCTTTCTGTTCGAGCTTGATTTCTCTTATTTTATTTTGATGATCATTCCTACCTATGTAGGTTGGGCTCAACAAAAATTTTCGCATTCGGAAGAGAAAGTTGGTGACTGAAACTTCGTAAATAGATCTCGCCGCGACGAAAAATGTCTTTGCTTTAATGACTTCCATCCCAACTTGCGTATCATATCTGCCACACTCTCCCCTATTACGTGATAATACGAAACGAGCTGCCCTTTTTTTTGCACCCTTTCGATGTCCTCCATCAATCCCACCTGGTAAGGATCCCACACCGCGCAGCAATATTCTAACAGAGGACGAACGAGTGTAGTGTAAGCTGTCTCTTTAGTGGACTTGTTGCATCTTCTAAGTGTCCTGCCAATGAAACGTAACCTTTGGCTCGCCTTCCCGACAATATTATCTATGTGGTCTTTCCAACTGAAGTTGTTCGTAATTTTAACACCCAGGTACTTAGTAAAATTCTCAAGGTTGTCAAATCAACTATTTATTGAATAATCGAATTCCAACGGATTTCTTTTGGGACTCATGTGGATCACCTTACACTTTTCGTAATTTAGCGTCAACTGCCACCTGCCACACCCTACAGCAATCTGTTCTTCTAAATCGCTTTGAAACTGATACTGGTCTTCGGATGACCTTACTAGACGGTAAATTACAGCATCATCTGCGAACAACCAAAGAGAACTGCTCAGATTGTCACCCAGGTCATTTATATAGATCAGGAACAGCAGAAGTCCCAGGACGCTTCCCTGGGGAACACCTGATAGCACTTCAGTTTTACTAGATTATCTGCCGTCTATCACTACGAAATGCGACCTTCCTGACAGGAAATCACGAATCCAGTCGCACAACTGAGACGCTACCCCATAGGCCCGCAGCTTGATTGGAAGTCGCTTGTGAGGAACGGTGTCAAAAGCTTTCCGGAAATCTAGAAATACGGAATCAACTTGAGATCCACTGTCGATAGCGGCCATTACTTCGTGCGAATGAAGAGCTAGCTGCGCACAAGAGCGATGTTTTCTGAAACCATGCTGATTACGTATCAATAGATCGTTCTCTTCGAGGTGATTCATAATGTTTGAATACAGTATGTGTTTCTTATCTGTATAAACGATTTAGGAGACAATATGAGCAGCTGTTTTAGATTGTTCGCAGATGATGCTGTCCTTTATCGTCGATTAAGCTCATCAGGAGATCAAAGCCAATTGAAAAACGATTTAGGTAAGATATCTGTATTGTGCGGAAATTGGCAATTGACCCTAAATAATGAAAAGTGTGAAGTAATCCATATGCGTTCTAAAAGGAATCCGTTAAATTTAGGTTACACGATAAATCAATCAAATCTGACATTCAATACCTAGACATTACGAACGACTTAAATAGCTTGTACGTTCTCTTTTAGTGTACTGTTGCGCAGTGTGGGATACTTACCAGAAACTTCAAAAAAAAGGACAACGTGTTTTGTGTTATCGGGAAATAGGGGTCAGAGTGTCACGGACATGATATAGAATTTGGGGTGGACGTCATTAAGGGGGATCATCTCACAGAAGTTCAATCACCAGCTTCCTCCTCCGAATGAGAAAATATTTTGTTTACGCAGACCTACACAAGGACAATCGATCATCATAATAAAGTAAGGGAAATCAGAGCTCACACGAGAAGACTGAAGCGTTTCTTTTTCCCGCGTGCTGTTCGCGAGCGGCATTAACAGAATTATTGTGAAGGTGGTTCGATGAACGCTCTTTGCCAGGCACTTAACAGTTACTTGCAGATTAGCTATGTAGATGTAAAGAGTGCACAGAAATTTTCGAATCGATTTCTTTCTTCGAAAGACAATAAATTGTAGACGTATAATGCTATAGATTTAAAGTTTTCCAAAAGTCTTGAAAACAATAATCCAGCTCTAGGAAGCACAGTGAACATACTACTTAAGTGATCCGTGGGAAAAAATGGCGTCCCAGCTGATTAGCCAACCATTTGCCATTTCACCAATGGCCACAGATTAGATTAGATTAAATACTTGTTCCATAGATCATGAATACGACACTTCGTAATGATGTGGAAGGTGTCACGTTAATGAAAGATGTCTGTACAAGATATTACATTACACAAAATATTGCACGACACTAATGCTTAAGTTAGTTTTTTCCCGCCCTTAATTTATATCTAAAAATTCAGCCAATGAGTAGAAGAAGTTGTCATCTAGAAATTCTTTTAATTTATTTTTAAATATTGGTTGACTGTCAGGCTTTTGATGCTGTTTGGTAGGTGACCAAAGACTTGTGGCAGCATAATTTACCCCCTTCTGTGCCAAAGTCCGATTTAACCCTGCATAGTGAAGATCATCCTTTCTCCTGGTGTTATAGCTATGCACACTGCTATTACTTTTGAACTGGGTTGGATTATTAACAACAAATTTCGTAAGTGAATATATATACTGTGAGGATCCCTAGATCCTTAAATAGATGTCTGCAAGATGACCGTGGGTGGGCTCCAGCAATTATCCTGATTACACGTTTTTGAGCAATGAATACTTTTCTACTCAACGATGAATTACCCCAGAATATGATGCCATACGAAAGTGAATGAAAGTAGGCATAGTAAGCTAATTTACTGAGATTCTGATCACCAAAATTTGCAATAACCCTAATAGCATACGTAGCCGAACTCAGACATTTCAGCAGACCATCAATGTGTTGCTTCCAGTTTAACCTCTCATCAATGGCCACATCTAAAAATTTTGAAAATTCTACCTTAGCTACAGACTTCTGTTCAAAGTCTATATTTATTTATTACTGGAGTTGTGCCATTTACTGTACGGAACTGTATATACTGTGTTTTATCAAAATTTAAAGAGTCCGTTTGCTGAGAACCACTTAATTTTTTGAAAAACATCATTTACAATTACATCACTTAGTTCTTGGTTTTTGGATGTTATTACTATACTTGTATCATCAGTAAAAAGAACTAACTTTGCATCTTCGTCAATATGGAATGGTAAGTCAATGTATATCAAGAACAGTAAAGGACCTAAGACCGAACCCTGTGGGACCCCGTGCTTGATTAGTCCCCCCAGTTTGAGGAATCAGCTGTTGTATTAACATTACATGAACCACTTATTTCAACTTTCTGCATTCTTCCAGTTAAGTATGAATTAAACCATTAATGTACGCTCTAGTCATCTAGACCTGGGCTTCACAGGAAACTTCGTCTGCGAGCAGACAATGAACGTAGGCACACAAGCCAACTTATGCTAAGAACAAAACAAACACACACACACACACACACACACACACACACACACACACACACACACACACACACACACACACACACACACACACACAAAAGGGACGACTAACCTCCGCTCCGGCGGGAGGGACCGCCCAATCCGGTACATGGCGCCTCAAACCGCACGGCCACTCCGCGCGACACCAATGCACCAATTACATCAAGCTACAGATCAGTGTAAATTCAGTATTGGAAGCTATTTCATTTTCCAATTCAGTTGCGCTACGTACCCCGATTTTTTCCAACATACCTGGCGCCTTGTCTGTAGATACACGAACTAATAAATTCAATGGAGAACCTATATTTCCCTACACTTTCTTGAAGGATACTACGACTGTGGCAGGTGTGTGCACACTTTCATAGAGTGTGAAAGAATATGCAACACACGCTTTACAAAGATTTTGCAAGCTGGTTTCGAATGTCATCTACCATAAACTGTGTAGGACGCGTGGTTGCCATTTTCGATAATGACACAATGCAGAATTATTGCTCTTCAAGCGGAAATAAATTTCAGCTGCCTCTACCAAGTATTCTTTTATTGAGTCACCATCCATGAAAGGGCTCAAGAACTTTGAATGCAAGTTTGTAGCTCAACTTAACGGCAATTATTCTTCTGGGAGCTTTCTTTTTAATTTGAAAACCTCTTGGGCACGCTGATGCCTTAGTATTTTCTGTTTTCGTATTGTTTGATGTGGTAAGACGTGGTGCCTCCCTGGAACTATTAAGCTTCTTACGACACATTAAAAATTTTGAGAAGCCGTCTTTGTGTGAAATGTGGAGGTTCCTCGCATTGCGGACTGAAATGCTGAGATATTGGCGGTGCTACATAATGCCTACTCGCTATTGCTGTTGCTACTTGGCTCCGTTTTCAGAACTAACCCTACTCCAGTTTCACAGCGCTTCTCTCGTGTTTTCGGAACCACATGAAGCGAGCAGATTTCCCGCACTCCCAATCACGCCGCAGGGCAACGGCCTTGCCGCAGTGGATACACCAGTTCCCGTGAGATCGCCGAAGTTATGCGCTATCGGCCGTGGCCGACACCTGGATGGGTGATCACCCAGGCCACCATGCGCTGTTGCCATTTTTCGGGGTGCACTCAGCCTCGTGATGCTAACTGAAGAGCTACTCGACCGAATAGTAGCGGTCACAGAAAACCGGGAGAGCCGAGGATGACATGGCGGTCGGATGGTCCCGATGGGCCACTTGTGGCCTGAAGACGGACTGCTATCACGCCGCAGCTGCTCTGCTCGCGAGCAAGAGCGTGGGCGCTTACGCTCAAACTCAGCGATCTGCTAAGACCTGATCTAGACAAATCATCTACTCCGTGTTGAGACATCGAATTATTTCGCGCCTGCGTATAGGCAACTCCGTAAGCGAATGTCTTAAGGAAGTTGCTTCCTTGCCTTCCCGGAAAGCAATTGCACGGACCTGCTCTTCTGCTCACATTCACGTTTGCCGCATCACAAACGGGACCCACGTTGCGCACCTGTAGTGTGAGTTAAGAACTTTGAGAGATGTCCTATCCACCGTTGCGTATCTTCTGCAAGTCTTAGCTTTCGCACAGCCGTCTTCTGAAACTACAGAGGTAGTTATTTATAACTCTGTATCCGGAATTACGCTTAGGATGCCTTTTATTCAATTTTCTTTGGTTATTATTGCGCTCGTCCGCTCATACTACAGGCAGCGACAATTTAGCGTTCTATTATGCTTACATGCCTCAGCCATTGGCACAATCCTAAACGGTATACGAGCAAACAGTGAAGAAGTCATAATACTACGCCTGACTGACAACTGTCTTATACAATTTTCAACTTTTACTTCAATAATGATGTAATATCTTTACAATATGGACGTAAATTAATTATTCGTCGCCACGTTTAGAAAAAATATTAACAGCATTTAGGATTCCACTAAAGAGATTCGTTAAACTGTAAGGAAATGCTATCAAGGTTCTCTAACGCATTGCCATGTATTTTAGTTCTATAACTGATATGCTAGTTTGTGTAAGACTAGCAACCCAACCTGTCTTCGCACGGGTTGCAGGAAATAGCTGCGGCCTGAAGACTTCTCTGGCGTAACGGTAATACATCATACACACGAACTTTCCTCGTCAAGCAGGACCAGCGAAAAACGTACAAAATCCGTATAGTAGTTCCTGAGATTAACCCTCGCAGACAGAGAGAAAAACGCCGTGGAGATGGGAACGACTTTAATTTAGTGACATGTACAGATGTATCATACAGCATGGAATGCAGCGCACCGTATTTATAAATACCTGTCATAACACCTTTTTAAAGGAATACCATGTTCCAGTTTGGTCCTCCCACTACGCAACTTAACGGAATTATTTGAGAGCTGCAGTCAAGGACAAACTGTTGGGTGGTCAGTCCAGGCGTGCTCGACTTTCCTAATAACTTTTAAAAGGCCGCACGCCTCGAGCTTGCGATTTCCGCGATGGTAGATATCTGGCAAATTTGGAATACTTTTCTTTGTTGCACAACAGGATGTAATGCGTCCATTCGCCAGAACACGCAAGCTTCAGTCAACACAAGCCGTAGTATTACGTTTGGCGCCTTTCGTGCAGTCGTGTTATGGAGTCTTTCCACGGCAGATTATTATTACACCTCTAGAGACCGAACCTGGCGATAGTATTCAATCTACAATTAAGAAATCGCCGAAGGGACATAGTTGTCGTGACTTTATGAATTCGACCAAGAGACTTGCCCCTATCGCCGATTCTACGAGGGTGCAGCCCCTCACAAGGGAACCTCCCCATCGCACCCCCGTCAAATTTAGTTATAAGTTGGCACAGTGGATAGGCATTGAAAAACTAAACACAGATCAATCGAGAAAACAGGAAGAAGTTGTGTGGAACTATGAAGAAATAAGCAAAACATACAAACTAAGTAGTCCATGCGCAAGATAGGCAACTTCAAGGATAATGTAAACTAAGGAGCGCCTTGGTCCCGTGGTTAGCGTGAGCAGCTGCGGAACGAGAGATCCTCGGTTCAAGTCTTCCCTCGAGTGAAAAGTTTACTTTCTTTATTTTCGCTAAGTTATGATCTGCCCGTTCGTTCATTGACGTCTCTGTTCACTGTAGTAAGTTTAGTGTGTGTTTTGTGACCGCACAGCAAAGCCGTGCGATTAGTAGACGAAAGGACGTGCCTCTCCAATGGGAACCGAAAGCATTTGATCGCAAGGTCATAGGTCAACCGATTCCAGCACACGAAAACACGTCTGATATATTCTATACGACACTGGTGACGGCATGTGCGTCACATGAGAGGAATAATGTTGTCGACCCATCTAACTTGTACACTTGGCGGATTCTTCTACCTTGCCCGATTTAGGTTTCCTTGTGGATGTGATAATCACTCCCAAAAGAGTGATGAAAACATGAGTGTCACATAAGCTGGAACAAATGAATGCAACAATCGCAGAGTTTTCCCTGTGCTCTGTCAAAACTTATGTTTTTAACGTTTTCAAATTTTTCCGTGTGT